>NW_027528624.1:7158024-7320955 GCF_008692635.1 Crocuta crocuta | reverse complement strand
ATCTGGGAGTTGGAGGAGAGGTGGCATTTCAAGCTTTGAGACTGGGTGAGATCGCCGTGGGTACCCGGATTCAGAACATCCCTACACTGGCTAAAACACCCCTTTTTAACCACCCTGCTGACAGCAGTGTGGACATGACAATGAAGGCATGGAGCTCAACCATGGATTTATCATGCTTTGATTCAGGGAGGCTGAGTGGATATTCATATTTTGTTCTTTTTTTTCTTTTTCTTTCTTTTTTGTCAGTCTTAACACCTTGAGGTAGTGAACTGAAGTTAGAGTCCTCACAAGGGAGAGGTCTACCTGTATTTTTACCAGGAGGGACAAGGGATTAAAAATGAGGGGGAAAACAGAGGAGGGGGCTTGTGCACAGGGAGGTCTTTTTTGCAAAAGAGCACACATGGATATTAATTTCCATAAGTATCTGTACACATATATAGTTGGAGAACGTTGTGTACTCATTGTGTGCTGTGGTTTGAAGTAGTCTGGAATGAAGTAGTCTAAAGTTTACTTAAAACTTGTTACAGAATTATCGAATCAAAAATTTGGCTATTTGCTACTGTGGAAATTGGTCTGTTTAGATTTTGTATCTTGATTCAGTTTGGGTGAATTTTCTTTTCTCAAGAAATTGTCCCGGGGTGCCTGGGTGGCTCAGACAGTTAAGCCCCTAACTTCGGCTCAGGTCATGATCTCAGGGCTCGTGGGTTCAAGCCCCTCATCGGGCTCTGTGCTGACAGCTCAGAGCCTGGAGCTGCTTCGGAGTCTGTGTTTCCCTCTTGCTCTAACCCTCCCCATGTATGCTCTGTCTGTCTCTCTCTCAAGAATAATGGACTACAAACTGGTGCAGCCTCTCTGGAAAACAGTGTGGAGGTTCCTCAAAAAATTAAAAATAGAACTATCCTATGATCCAGCAACAGCACTACTAGGAATTTACCCAAGGGACACGGGAATGGTGATACATAGGGACACATGTACCCCAATGTTTATAACAGTGCTTTCAACAATAGAAAAATTATAGAAAGAGCCTAAATGTCCATCAACTGATGAATGGATAATGAAGATGTGGTTTATCTATACAATGGAATACTGCTTGGCAATGAGAAAGAATGAAATCCGGCCATTTGTAGCAATGTGGATGGAACTCGAGGGTGTTATGCTGAGTGAAATAAGTCAGGCAGAGAAGGACAGATACCATATGTTTTCACTCATAGGTGGATCTTGAGAAAATTAACAGAAGACCATGGGGGAAGGGAAAGGGGACAAATAGTTACAAACAGAGAGGGAGGGAGGCAAACTATAAGACTCTTAAGTACAGAGGACACACTGAGGGTGGAAGGGAAGGCGAGGGAGAGGGGAAAATGGGTGATGGGCATTAAGGAAGGCACTTTTGGGATGAGCACTGGGTGTTGTATGGAAGTGATGAGCCATGGGAATCTACCCCCAAAACCAAGACATACTGTATACACTGTATGTTATCCAACTTGACAATAAATTATATTTAAAAAATAATAAAAATTTTTAAAAAATTAAAAAGAAAAAAGAAATTGCCTGTTTAATTCAAGTCATTAAATTTATATACAAAGAATCATGCAAAGCAGTTGCTTTTGATGTTCCTATTTCTTTTGTATCTGTCACTGGACCTCATTTTTAATTTTATATGTTTGCATTTTTCTTTCCCTTTCTTGATAATATTAACTTGAAGTTTATTGATTATAGGTTATTCCCCACTAAAGAATAAGCTTTTTCATTTACTATTTCTGCTGCTTTTATTCATTTTCTACCTCAGTAACTTCTGACTTTATCTTAAAATTCCTTCTGCCTTTTCAATAAAGCTTTTTATTGTTTATATATATATATTTAATCATAGTTCTGTATTCTTTTATAATACCTTGGTGTGAATATATCATTCTTATTCCTTTCTTTTTAGTAATGCTTGTTTTTGAGGCTATGATTTTTTTTCTGAGCACTACTTTACCTATATCCCCTGGGTTATGATATATACTATTTTGATTATCAGTGCTCTTTGTGTTTTTTTTAATGTTCTGAATGTTATTTATTTTTGAGAGAGAGACAGAGAGAGAGAGAGAGGGAGAGGATGAGCAGGGGAGGGGCAGAGAAAGGGAGGTATAACAGACTCTGAAGCAGGCTCCAGGCTCTGAGCTATCAGTGCTGAGCCCAACACGGGGCTAGAATCCACAAACATCGAGATCAACATCTGAGCCAAAGTCAGACCCTTAATCGACTGAGCCACCCAGGTGCCCCATCAATGCACTTAATATACATTCTGTGATTTCATTCTGAATTTCCTATTAGATGCAAGAGTTACTTAAAAGAATAATTTAATTTAAAACTAATAGCCACTAGTTTATTTCTGTTTGCTCAGTTTCTAAGTGCATTGCCTTGTGATTAAAGAATGTGTTTGTAGTATTTTCATCTCTGAAACGGATTGATGTTTTATTATGACCTAACGTGCAGCCTCTTTCAAATGACTAGTCCATAAGTACTTGGGAAAAGAGGTATTCCTTTTGTTTTAGAAATACATTTCCTCTGCTGTCCACCTGCATTCTCTCTTCCCCCTTACCATTTAAAGAAATAACAATATTTTATATTGTCAAGACAAAACATACTATTCTGTTTCCCTCCCCCCAACACTTGCTTGATCCTTTTTTTTTTTTTTTTAATATTTATTTTGGGAAGAGCACAAGTAGGGGAGGGGCAGAGAGAGGGGGAGAGAGGATCCGAAGCCAGCTCTAGGCTGACAGGCTGACAGCAGTGAGCCTGACGTGGGGCTCAAACTCGTGAACAGCGAGATCATGACCTAAGCCAAAGTCCGACATTCAACAAACCACCCAGGTGCCCCGACTTGATTCTTAATCTATCATTAAATATCTTCAGTTCTTATCCTCAGTTGGCTTTTGCTGTTTGTTTCCCTGATAATTTCTTAGGTAGAAATTGCATCTCTACCACTTTCTTCAGGAATGTTTTATATTTAGCCCAACATGTAATAACTGAAGGCCAATTTTTGGTAAGACTTTCTCGGGCCACTCTTTCCTCGAGGTGTGCACTGGTGCCTTCTCCTGTATTTTGACGTTGCCTGTTAATATGGAGAAATGTGAGGTTAAGTCTCACTTACCTTCCCATGCGAGTGACTGTCTTTCTGTTTGGCTGCCTGAGCCTCCTGTGGCCCTAGAAGCCCCTCGTTTTATTCGGCTATACCTGCCATTGGCGATGCCAGGCCATTTTCCCTTGGTTGCACCAGGTCCTTTCAATATGCAGATTTAAGTCTCCTTTTATTTTCGTTTGCTTCCTAAAAAAATTAAACTCTTTCATCTTCTTTCACTCATGGCCTCTCTGTGTGATTGTGAAACTATACCTGCCTTCCTCCATCTGCCCCAACCAAACAGGTCTAGGGAGGCCGGCCACCTTCCTGGATGGGAGCCAGGATTTCCTTCCTTTCAGGAGGGCCTCCCCCCTGCAAGGTCTCTGCCTCCACAGGCTCCTTCCTGATTCCTCCTGCTTTCTGGCCTTTACCTTCATTCTGGGGTTTAGAGTTTTAACTGCCCCTGAGTTCCAGCAACAAAATGAGAAAAAAGTAGTTTCTGTCTGGTTCCCCCTTTCTCCTGGATCATTCCAGGCTGGTTTCTCAGAGAGAAAATGCTGCTTTTACACCTTCCTGTTCATAGAAACTCCTTCAGAGAATTTTGATTATTTCTGTCCCTTTGTGCTCCTTCCTGGCAATCATGATCGTTTTGTCAGCTTAAGAATACATTTTGTCTAAATAAAGAAATCATATTGTCTTTTTAATTTTCTTTTTAGTTTTCACTTATTTTAGAGATTGCCCGCTAGAGTATTAGCCCACCTATGGAGAGCATCTGAAGGGATGAATAAGGACCAGTTACAGCAGGCCAGAGAGAGGCATTTCCCTCAACATTTCCTATCATCAGAGACTAGGTCAGTTTAGTAGAGAGAGGAAAACAGGAATTTGCCTACTGGTTCCTCTAAACAGCAAGAAACAAAAATCTTTGTGAAATTGAAAGATCTGTTTGACACTGTATTACTTCTAATAACAGAAAATATGTATGGATATTTTTTTTTCCAAAACATTGTAACTACTTACCATCTGAGAATTAAGTTTGGAAAAATGGGGTTGGTGTTACGAAGCTTTACTCACATGGGAGGAAAAAAATCTCAATAAATCAAATGTTAGAAAACTGTATTAGAAGCCTTTTATATGCGGGCACCCAGGTGGGTCAGTTGGTTGAGCATGGTTTCAGCTCAGGTCATCATCCCCAGGTCATGGGATCGAGCCTGGCATCGGGGCCTGTTCTGAGTGTGGAGCCTGGTTGGGGTTTTCTGTCTTTCCCTCTGCCCCTCTCCCCTGCTGTCTTGTGCACGTGCTCTCTCTCTAAAAAAAGAAAAAAAGAAAGAAAGATAAAAAAGGAAGGAAGGCTTTATATGCTTTTCATATTTGTATAACATAGGATTCTGGGATCTTTATTTTTAAAGTATTTATACAGTAAGTATTAAATATATTTTTTATAGTAAATTGGTTTCATACTGAATCATGCTTTGTTTTATTTGCCTTTCTCAAATTTGAGGGAAAAGATTTGTTAACTGAGGAGTTTACTGTCCTGCATCAATAAAAGTTGGAGGTGGGATGGGGTTTCACCAATACTGAGTGTTGGTGTTCAGATCCAAATACAAGCAAGGAGTCTGTAGCTTTCTCTCACCTGCTTAACAGCAAGGGAAAGCTATCATGGGTTGGAGCCTTTAGATTTTTCTGTATTATAACTTATCTCTTTCATCAGATTTTAAATTCTCAGAGGCAAGGACCATATTCTATTTACTTGTCTTTTGCCTCTGCACTTCCCATCTACCTCAAAATACCCAATACAGCCGTACACACATAGAAAGTGTATTAGTGACAGCTCTTTAAATTGCAAGAAGCAGAAAACCAACTCAGACCAGCTTATGCACAAACGGGAATTTCTTGGATCAAATATTTGTGAATGACTGGCATTAACTTTGGCCTCAGATGTGACCTAATCCAGGTACTTAAACTAGATTCAGACATATTGAATCTGTCCCTGGGCCTTTCCAAGTTTGCTTCTTCTTCTCAACTTGTTGAACAATTGCTAAATGAAGAGAACTCACTGAATTATTCAGTAATCATTAAGCGATTCTTCCTGAGTTTACTTCATTAAGTAGGCTGCACCTGCATGGTGACAGAAAGGCCACCGCGGGCTTCAGGCTTACATTCTACCAGCTTTGCAAACCTGACGGAAAGAGTGTCTCTTATTCAATGTGCCACAGAAGTTTTGGGAATGACAGTGGTCAGACCCTCTCAGGTTGCACACCAATTCTCTTTTTTATTTTTTGTTTTATTTATTTATTTTGTGTGTGAGAGAGAAAGAGAGAGAGTGTGAGCATGCACATGAGCAGGGAAGGGGCAGAGAAAGAGGGAGAGAGAGAAAGAATCCCAGACAGGCTCTGGACTGTTAGTGCTCAGCCCAATGTGGGGCTTGAACCCACAAACTGTGAGATCATGACCTGAGCCAAAACCAAGAGTCAAAATGCTTGACCAACTGAGCCACCCAGGCCCCCCTTGGCACACCAATTCTTAAACTTACCACACCAATCACTGGGGTATAATGTGGGTTGGCCAACCATAGTCAAAGCCCACACCCAAAGTATCAAAGTGTGCGTGCATGTGTTTCTGTGCACATGTCTATGTGTGTAAGGGCTACTTTACCCCCACCTGAGCCATATGGCTTCAGTACGGTAGAATTGTGGTTTCTTTGGAGCCTGCTAGATTATTCTTACTAAATAAAGAATCCTGGGTAGGTAAGAGTCCATAAATATTATGACTGCTTTTTTTACACGTGTGTGTGTGTGTGTATGTACACATCTGCATATATGTATATATTGTGTATACTGGTGGAGAGAGAGAATATTATTATTGTCATTATTATTATCATCTAGATCTCACTTTAGCATTTTTGTAGAAGTCAGGATAGACTGTAATAATACTGTAATATATTCTCATGTTCTGAGGGACATAATACACTAAGAAATTCTTGCTCTGGGCACCTGGGTGGTTCAGTTGGTTATAAGCAGCTGATTTCAGCTCAGGTCATGATCTCACGGTTCGTGGGTTGAAGCCCCGCATCAGGCTCTGTACTGATGGCTCAGAGCCTGGAGCCTGCTTCAGATTCTGTGTCTCCCATTCTCTCTACTCCTCTCTCGCTTGCACTCTGTGTCAGTCTCTCAAAAATAAAATGAATAAATGTTGAAATTTTTTTTTTTTCAAAAGTCTGTTCCTCACACAAGCTGCAAGTGCACCCTGGGTCTGCTTGCTGTGGTCCGTCTGGGGCCCGGACTGGCATGCCTGCCTGCACAATCACCTGGGAGGGGAGCTGTGGCTTTCGGGGTCCTTGTGCTACAATGTCCCTGTCCTGATTGGAAGCGGCACCTGCTGCTCGCACTCACATGTCTCAGACCAGAGCTAGTGGCAGGACCTGCCAGATGGTGAATGGGGTACAAGTTCAGAATTCTGTGTGCCTCAGAGGAGGGATAGGGAAGGCAGTGCTAGGGAACGTGCACCCTGGTTCAAGGCCATAACAGCATCCTAACAGTCTGAAGCCCCTTGTGACTTGTCATCCAGCTGATGAGATATTTAGAGAGAAACTTCTCTTAAAGTTTTCTGCCACCAACCAGCTCAGTGCAAACCAAACAGCCCCTAAAGAGCCAAGAACTGCCTTAAAGTGTAAACTTCATAGCACTTGATTTTGCCTGAAATCAAGGCTCCTCCTTGAACTCATAGGGGTTCAAGTAACGATTTAACTTTGTCTTTAAGTATTAATATATATATATAAGCCACTTCTGGGGCACCTGCATTGCTCAGTCAGTGAAGCGTCTGACTTCAGCTCAAGGCATGATCTCACGGTTTGTGAGAGCCCTGTGTCAGGCTCTGTGCTGACAGCTAAGAGTCTGGAGCCTGCTTTGGATTCTGTGTCTCCCTCTCTCTCTGCTCCTCCCCAACTCATGCTCTCTCTCTCTCAAATAATGAATAAATATTAAAATTTTAAAAATCTCATATACATATATATGAGATTTTTAAAATCTCATATATATATATATATATATAACAGACACACACACACATCTCACTCCTTTGTTCAACCTTTATTCAGCACTTACTGTATACCACGCGTGTTTCTTGTGGTGGACGTACCACAGTGTCTGCATAGTAAAACACACGGTCTAGTGAGAAAGAGAGACCTTAAACTGGATAGTGCTGAGAAAACGTTGGTAGCTCAGATCTTAAGTCATAAATGTGTTCTGATACGTATGCTTGGCTAGACGGATCAGACGTGAGGACCAGTCGTAATTCTGGAGTATGTACCTCAGCCTGTGCACCTAGCAATCTGCGCTGCCTAACAGTACGTTAACCCCGGCTGGTGGGGGACACCTGCTGTATGCATCTCCGCCTTTGCCCCACGTCCAAAGGTGAGCAAGTGCAGGGGGATTTCATGGCCACTTTGAGGTTTGTAGAACAAGTTACTTGGAACGTGTAGCTTCTATATTATCTGTCATGGCTTCTGTGCAGTAGGCATTTGGAAGGACTGTGGGGCAGTTCTGGATTTGGATATTTTATGACAGGTGTTAGTGGGCTGCAGTCACCTACAGGTTTGGCTGAGACTGGAAGAGGCTCTTCTAATGTGGTTTAAACATATTAGATTACCAACTTGGTACTGGTTGCTGGCTCCAGGCGTCAGTTCTTCTCTACCTGGGACTCTTCACAGGACCGTTTGAGTGTCCCCACAGCAAACTGGCTGGCTGCCCCTGGAGTGAGGTACCCACGAGGCCAAGAGGGAGACTGTACTGTTCTTTATGCCCTGGCTTCAGGAGTCACACACCGTCACAGTCACCAGATCATACTGATGGACGGCGGGAAAGCCATTATTCAGTATGGGAAGGGATTCCACAGGGTGTGCTTCCCTGACAGCCATCTTGAAAGCTGGCGACGATGCCTGTCAGCCTCCTGGCAGGCCATCTTTTTCTATGATAATGAAATTATGTAGGTGAGTTGATTGAGATAATGCATCTTTCAAACAAAGCTTAAACATTCTTAAGTCCAGATACCTCCTTGTTAACTTTTCCCTGAAAACACACACTAGGGCAAGTAAATCAACCAAGCAGTGACATTCATTCATATATCAGAGAACCATATACAGCATATAGTGTCCAATCGATTCCCTAGGAAAACAGGATACAGATGCTTTTTATTAAGCTTTAGGCACTTAAACCACTTAAAAGTCTTTTTATCATAACCTCAGTAACACTATAGTCTCCTTTTCTATTCTCTTAAGTGATTGGCTCCATCTCTTGGGTATAGAATTTACACTGCATTGGACAGTTCTCAGCAAGTTACTTTGTGAAAATAAAATGCATTTCTTTTGTGAAGGCAAAATGAATGTATTTCACTGGGACTTCGTGACATAAGGTTTTGGGGGTATATCACAAATGCCATCATTTTTGCAGGGACGCCTTTTATCTATAATGGCCTGATGATGGCTTATTGTGACTGTCCCAAATGTTACCGCCACAAAGAAAACAAAATCTAATGCTGCACAGACTTCAGTTACACAGACTGTCTGGGAGTAGTGACAGAGTGAGTCTATTACCATTCCACTGACGACTCAGCTAGCCTTAGAAACATTGGAGTTGGTGGTTACTCCATGGTGAGGATAATTTAGAGGGATGCATATTTATGTATCACACTATAAGCTCATAAAAATTAATATTTGTTTTTGGCTAGGACCTCTCTAAGAGAAAGCAAATCTCTATCTTGCTTTGAAGTTAACTCCCTAGAGTAGCAGAGGGCTGTTTTGAAATGTACCTCTTCATGTAAACTATGTATGTTTATAGTCCCAACATTAAAAAAAAAAAATTACGAGCAAGTATATTCTCTACATTATGGTTGAAGGAATATTCTCCAAATACATAAAAAATTTGTTAATAATTTGTTAATAAGATTTAAAAATAGGAAATTTGAGCATTATTTCACAATAATGAAGGAAAACAAAATATATTAGAAACTTTTGGAAATATATAGTGATTTCACTAACAAGTAAATCTAAAAAATATACCTTTCAATATTATAATGACTGCAAAGAAAAACGTTAGGCTTTTTTCTAAGGCTTCCAAGTAAACTTTGTTTCATGTATCACATATTTTTAGATATATATTAGTATCAACATGGCCATGTAATCATATATGAAAAATATTTCTGGTTTAGTGAGCAACTAATATTCTTTAATCTGAGTTACTAGTATATTCAATTTTTCTAATAGGACACTTTTGGAAGTATTTTTTAAAGGATATTTTTCTAAGTAGTAGTAAAGCTGATTATTTACTGTTTTTCAGGGAAAAAAATCATTATGGTTTTGTTGGTGTTCCTGGGGTTACAAAACAATTTTCAACAAATATAAATATTTATAAATATATATAGTTATATTCATATATAATATTCATATTAGTATATTTAATTATATTCTATATTAATTATATTATTGTTTAAAATTATATTATTAATATTTACATGTTTATGATATAATATATGACAGTAATATAAATATTAATAGTTAAATATATAAATATATAATATAACATAATACATATGTAGATATTAAATATATATGCTAATATATTATACTTTATTATTTAATTTTAATTATGTTATTATTTATATTTATTTAAATATATATGTTATATATGTTTTTTATATATAAATTTGAAGGGTAAAAATCCTGGTATTTACCCACAATGCCATGTTGAATGCCTCTATCTACTTTAGGAATTTCATGAAGATTGTCCAGGTTTTACAACATGACTTTTCCAGTTTAGCAGGAGTTGATAGTATCATGTAATTAAATAAGATGGCATATGTAAAGTTTTATCTTTATTGTTCTGTTGATGGATTCACATTCACAGATTTAGTATGAAGCCTAGAATGTTTCTCTTGTGTTCTAAGAATCCTTTAGCCCTGCCTAGTGTCAATTGGTTGCCTAGTTCACCTTCAGTGGTAGAACATGATCCTGCTACAGCAGTTTCCTGGCTCCTGGAGCCAGCGTGAGCAGAAGAATTAGTGTGAAATACACTGTGAGGGCTTGACACACCCTTCATGGAATTGCTATGTGTTGAAGCCTTTACCCCTGAGACCAGAGTCAGAGAAAGCTCAGCAAAAAGTCTGAGTCTGATACGATTCTGACCATTGACACCAAACATTCACACTGGTATGTTTAACTCTCTTCCAAAGTATATTCTTAAGTACAAATACCTTTATAAGTAATACAAATACAGAGCACATTTTTCTAGGATTTCTATTTTGGATAATGATGGACTGAGTCTAAAACATATACTAAAGTAGTGCAAGGAGCCCTCTGATATCAATGTAGCAATAGGCATTACGCGAAGCTAAAGACTTAAAAGTAATGGTTGTATCCACCCTATCACAGGACCCCAAATGTATTTGACAAATGTGGTCCGTAAAAAGGCAAACAGAAAATACAAGAAGGCACATTTTGTAAAAGAGGTTAGGCATATTACTTTTCTTCTACTGGATCAACAGGGAAAAGAGATCACACAACAAAGAAATTTGTGTACTAATCAATAGTGTCCAAAATTTTTAAAGAAAATCATGAAATGACAGCATTAAGACAAACGAAAGATGTGACACACATAGAATGCCATTGTGACTACCTAAAATCCGTAATCCCAGCTAAGGGCACTATTCAAATTCTAGAGTTGTCAATATTTATTCACAGGAAAAACATGTAACGTATTGTCCTTTTAGAAACAGTGCGCTAATCTTAGGTTAGCACTAACCTAAGATTTTTTACAAGTATGGAAAGAAGTGAGAACCTTGCTCCATTACCTATTTCCAGGCAGGGTGCAGTGTGGAGGCTTAGCTGTCAATTACACATAGTAAGAAAATGACCTTCTGTGATAAACTTATATTTCAGATTTTGTAATCCACTTGAAATCACTATTTAAATGTTTTTTAGCTCTATTTCTGTGCCCAACTGAAAACAATTTGTACATGAGTTGACAGGGGAGGTTTATCAGAATATCCCTGACATTCTAACATTTTAAAAAGGGAATTAATAAATCCAGTATTTAGAATTAGAAGGTGAAGCCCCTGGTGTTTATTAAGTATTTGATGTATATTGTGAATAATGTATGCTGTTTTATTTCCTCTTCCTCAAAAATGTATTTCTTAACTTCCATTATTTAGAATTGTATACTCTGTACTGTACAATTTTCTGCCATAAACAGAGCATTAAAATTTACCCTTAAGGGGAACCTGGGTGTCTCAGCCAGTTAAGCGTCTGACTTCGGCTCAGGTCATGATCTCACAGTTTGTGGGTTTGAGCCCCACGTTGGGCTCTGTGCTGACAGCTAGCTCAGAGCCTGGAACCTGTCTTCGGATTCTCTGTCTCCCTCCCTCTCTGACCCTCCCCTGCTCATGCTGTCTCTCTGTCTGTCTGTCTCTTTCTCTCTCAAAAATAAATAAAACATTAAAAAATAAGATTTACTCTTAAGATTTTTTTCAAAACTAAATAATACTAATCCAGTAGTTAATATACGCTAGAAGTATAATCATGCATTTGACATCACCATCAAAAAAAGGTCAGAACATTTAGAAGAACAAATATAAATGAGTTTTTAAGAAATTTAGATATAGGGATGCTTGGGTGGCTTAATCCATTGAGGGTACGACTTTTGATTTTGGCCTAGGTCATGATCTCATGGTTTGTGGGTTCTGGTCCTTCATTCAGGATAGTGTGGATCCTGCTTGGGATTTTCTATCTCCTCTCTCTGCCACTCTTCTTCTCATGTGCCCTCTCTCTCTCAAAAATAAATAAATGCAAAGAAAAATAAATTTAGATATGAGCAGATTTTTGCAGTTTTTCACTATATGAAGTGATAGATTTAATTTTTTTTTTAAATGCAGTTGTGAAAGCAAAGAGAGTAATCATTAAGAATTTAGAGTCAGAATCAGATTCTTTCCAACAGGTCATGTAAGATCTCATGAGATTAAAGTTTCTACCACTTATGGGAAATGTACATTTGTGAGATTAGACTTATTTTCTATTATCCAGCCCCTTAGTTGACCAAATATTAGGTTAATGATAGATTGCTCTTCCAAAGTGTTTGTGGACTTCAAACGCAAAGCTAAGAAAAGCAGGTAAGTATAGTCTTCTCTTGGGCCTACATTGAACAAGATGCCATATCACAAAATGGTCCTAAAGGAAAAGAAAAGGAAAATGTTTGCATTGATTCCATGAATACATAATACTGCCATTTTATTTTCCAAGTAAATAAGCCAACGCAACCATGTTTCTCTGAAGCATTCTTATTTCTTTCAACCAATAAATGTTCAATTCAAGAAGTTCCTGACTTCTGCCTAATGTTGGGGCTCGGTCGGCACTATACCTGCCCCAGTACATTTCCTTCCTGAAACTGGTCCAGGATGGGACTCT
The DNA here is from genome assembly GCF_008692635.1 of Crocuta crocuta. Lineage (NCBI taxonomy): Eukaryota > Metazoa > Chordata > Mammalia > Carnivora > Hyaenidae > Crocuta > Crocuta crocuta. The sequence continues at coordinate 7,308,407 of NW_027528624.1, read as the reverse complement.
TCTGGATGGGAACCCACTGTGGAGAAGCATCACCCCCCAAATAATTTCGGTCTATAGGATGTAGTTCCACTTGATTCTTTCAACAGAACTTTGACAACATTAGTCAATAAAAGAAATGATAGTAGCTCTCTGCTTGCCATACTGGGTAAGTGGTCCTCTTTCTCTTATTACAGGCTGACAGTACCAGGGGATGTGGCTTTCCTCAGTAACTGAGAAGCAATCTCATGAGACTAGAAGAATATAAGACAAAACAAAGGTCAATTTCCCGTGCAGGGAAACACTGTAATAAAGCTACACACGGGACTGTTTTCCTAGCATGAAGAACTGTGTAGAAAGTTCAGAAAATTAAGTTTGTTGGGTTTTGTATTGAGTAGCAGAAAAAGCTTTAGACTTACACAGGCTTGTGTGTGACTGGTGGTGTTGCCACTTACTAATTAGCAGGACGACATTGGATAAATTACTTATCTTCTCTGAGCTTCTGTTTCCTAATCCTTAAATTGTGGGTAATAAGATCTGGTTTATGTAGCTGTGAGGGAGCCTTTTGCTTTGGAGTTACCTTTGGACCTAGAGTCAAAGTTTCTAGGGTCAGGCTCGGAGCCAGCCACCCCTACCCCTTACTACGTGCCATGTGGTGGAGCTTCCACATTCACCTTCCCTTCTCTCCCGGGGCCCTCCCTCTGGCCTTTTTCACCAGCACAGAGACTTTGCTGGGAATTCCTAATTGCCACTTGCAGTAGCCACTGAAAATGACCATTGAACACCCCTTCCTCAGTGTCTTGAGAACCTGGACAGCAGGAGCTGGAGAGGTAGGCCCCCCCCCGGCAGCTTTTGGGTGCCTCGTCCAGGTACCTAGACTGAGCTCTGTGCTCCTCCGTCACTGCCTGCAGCCCTTTCCTTTGCTCATAGTGCACCGAAACCTAGCTTGTCACCACTGTATTCCCCTAGTCCAGCTCGCAGCACATCTTCATTGAAGAACTAACTCAGGTACCCCCTAAAGTAGTCCCCCAGTCACTGTGATCACATAGATCTACCTCCATTCTCTGCTCTACTGAGAACATGATATAAAAAATATGCTTGTGTTCTGACTCTGTTTCTTCCTTTGGACTAAACATTTTAGAGGGGCTTGTCTGTCACTTCCAGTGCTGTGCCCAGCACTCAGAGAAGGTCCAGTGTGGAACTGGCCTGCACTTAGTACTTCTGGAGGAATGAATGAATGAATGCATCTACTAAGCCAGGGACCGGTCTTGATTAACTTTTCCTCCCATGCGGGTTTATACCTGACTCATTCTTCCGTGCTTTTCCTGGAATCAAATTAAGACGTGGCATTCTAGACACCTTAGAACACAATTCAGATGCCATGTTTGTAGAGCTTTCATGATAAAACGTGCTATTGACTTAACTTTTAAGTCTTCAGTTCATGCCTTGGGCTTTGTGATATACACTTTGACTCATCAGCTTAGGGACTCTTTGAAGACACAGAAAGTCTATGAGTGAGTGAGTGAGTGTGTGTTTGTGTGTGTGTGTGTGTGCTCGTGCGCGTGTGCATGAGAGAGGGGGAGAGAGAGAGAGAGAGAGAGAGAGAAGTGGAGGTTATTGAAACATTAAATCATTAATTTTATTTTCTTCTTACCTCTGTCAATTACTCTGTGTGGAGGATTTGTGTTTACAAACTAAGCTCCAGAAATACCACCAAAGGAAAAAATAAATAAGCCTTTCATTTAGAACAATAACCTATAGCATGAAAAGTTATCACAACCTTCTAATAAATACTGAATTTGGGAAAATAAATGCACAGTAAAATTTTTTTGTTTATTTTTCATAGTTCGGAATTCCTGGATTTTCACTTCTTACATTGTTCTTTATGTACTTGAGAAACTGATTTTTAATTTCATTCATGCCATCCTTTTAAAAAACCTTTCTTTTTGTGCATATTTTATAATGTGCACACTAATATTGCAATACCTGGTTGTAACTTACCAATAAATAAATGAACAACCTGAACTGGGGTAAGGTCAAATGGATATTTTTTAAGTTTTTATTTAAATTCCGCTTCGTTAACAGACAGTGTAATATTAGTTTCAGGTGTACAATATAGTGATTCAACATTTCTGTACAACATCCGCCTTCTCATTACAGTAAGTGCACTCCTTATTCTTCATCAACCATTTCCACCATCCCCCACCGCCTCTGCCTCCCTCTGGTAACCATCACTGTGTTCTCTGTAGTTAAGAGTCTGCTTCTGGTTTGCCTCTCCCCCCGCCCTTTGGTCATTTTATTTTCCTTCCTCTGATTGATATGTTTCGCTTAGCATTATGCTCTGTAGCTCCATCCATGTTGTTGCAAATAGCAAGATTTCATTCTTTTATGGCTGAGTAGTATTTCTTTGTGTATATATTTCTCACATCTTCCTTATCCATTCATTAACTGATGGACACTTGGCTGTTTCCATAGTTTGGCTATTGTAGATAATGCTGCTATAAACACCGGGGTGCATGTATCCCTTTGAATTAGAGTTTTTGTATTGTTTCAGTAAATACTCAGTAATATAATTGCTGGAGTGTAGGGGGGGGTTCTATGTTTAACTTTTTGAGGCACCTCCATACTGTTTCCCAGAGTGGCCTCACCAGTTTACATTCCTACCAACAGCACACAGAGTTCTTCTTTCTCCACATCTTCACCACACCTGTTGTTTCTTGTGTTGTTGATTTTAGACATTCTGACAGGTATGTGGTGATATCTCATAGTAGTTTTGATTTGTATTTCCCTGATGATGAGTGATGTTGAGCATCTTTTTATGTATCTATTGGCTGTCGGTATGTCTTACTTGGAAAAAATATCTATCCATGTATTCTGCCTGTTTTTAAGTAGATTATTCATTTTTTGGGTGTTGAGTTTTGTAAATTCTTTATATATTGTGAATACTTACCTTTTATCTGGTCATTTGAAAATATCTTCTTCCTTTCTGTAGGCTGCCTTTTAGTTTTGCTGATTGTTTCCTTTGCTGTGAAGAAGCTTTTTATTTTGATTAAGTCCCAACAGTTTAATTACACTTTTGGTTCCTTTGCCTCAGGACACTTATCTAGAAAAATGTTGCTATGGTCAAAGTCAGAGAGATTTCTGCCTGTGTTCTAGGATTTTTATGGTTTCAGGTCTTACATTTAGGTTTCTAATCAATCTTCAGTTTATTTTTGTGTATGGTATAAGAAAGTGGTCCAGTTTCATTCCTTTGCATGTAGCTGTCAAGTTTTCCCAAAACCATTTGTTGAAGAGATTGCATTTAACTGGACATTTTAATGACATTCCTAATCATGAACACAGAGTAAAATGCACGTATGTTGTTTATAAAAGACATTATTCTGGCCTAGAGAAATAATATGATATTACTATACTTACATATTCTATATTTATTTGAAGGTAATTTTACCCAGTTTGTGTCTGATAAATAACAAACATTATCCCAGGAAAAAGTTTAGATTGAGTTTAGAACAATAAAATCATACCCTAGATTTTGACTAGATCTCAGTACAATGTGCATTTGTCTTAGTCTTTCTCTGTCTCGGACTCTCTCACACACATGTGCGCACACACACACACATACACACAAGCACACACAGATCATGCATGAGACTGGGCAGGAGCACAGGGCAGGCATGGAGGATTAGGACAGTGTCATGGATGCCAGGATAGCGATAGGTACAGAATGTTCTAGAAGCACAGAAAATGTTTAGCACAGCCTAACGTGTAAAAGGGAATTGCCAGAGGAATCGAATGAGACAGAGAACCTACTTCTCAAAAGCACTAGTAGAGTTTCTGATATTTTCATTTTGTGGAAGGAACACACATAAAACGATAGGTGAAAATATTTAATTTGTGTGATATTTATTTGCAGATTAAAAAAAATACCTATAGCAGTTTGTTTGTTTATGTTTTGTTTTTGTTCCTTTACCAGAGTTTAATTTATGTAAGTCAGGCAAATATTTAATGATTGAGAGTCACCAGGAAACAGTTATGAAATATTTATATTAATAGTGCAGCTTTGTGGGAGACATTTTAAAATCAAACTTTAACTGGTAGATTAAAGTAGTAATTTATAGAGATTGTTTTCTCCAGGGCCGAGGAAACTTGTTATTCCCAATGGCACATGGGAAACTATTTCTTTTTTGCTTGTCTTTATATAAAATCTTAAGATACTTTATGAGAAACTTTTGAATCTCAAACTCATTTTTTTAGTGAGAGAAACTTTGTAAAATTCAAGTTTGTTTTTAAAAGATTAAAAAGATAATTTCCTTCAGTTCGGAAAGCAAGATATCATTTTTCCAAGGAACTCTGTGAAAGCCAAAAAGGCAGGGATGAGTTTCTCTTCCTTTCCCACATGAAGCTTGGCCATGAGCACAGGCAGGCTGCTGGCCCTTGTCGGTCTTGTGCAGATGAGAAAGGGGGAGTGGAGAAAGAAGCTGCTGGAAAAGTGTGCAGTCAAGTTGCTTGAACATGGCTGTGTCACGTTTGATGTTTGGGATAAGTTAAATCTCACAGATGTTCTCCCCCTCAGGATAACAGAACTTATCAAAGAGAGCAGTAAAAAGTTACTGCAATTAGCTCTATAAGCCATTCATGATATTATCAGATTGGATGGTTATTAATAAGCAACAGAAAATTATTTTTTTTGGTGCACTTCTGTGTATGTATGATTGCCCTCCTGGCTATTACTGCAATTTCTAACTAATATAAAAGTTTACAAATGATTATCTGTTTGCTTAATGACATGCAAGGAAGATTTAAGTTGTAGAGAAAGGGTGTGTTTCCATTGTCTCAGAAAAATGGTGTGCAAGCCTATTGCCATTGAAGGTTAGAGATTTAGTTTGTTATTCAGTTCTAGAGAGGAAGGCAGAGGTAATCCACAGCTCAATTTCAGGTGAACTCCACAAGCATCTCTATGGCATTTCAGTTTTTTCCCAATTAGCACGGAGTCGTGCCTTCTCATTACAGAGACAGGCTTGGTGGAAGGCACTACCTGCCGTGGGGAAAATAGCATATCAAGAATGATTATAACCCCGCTGTGTGAGAAACATGGATGCCTTGGTAGTAGCAGTGGAACCACAGGAGTGGGAAAGGGGAAAATAGAGATTGCACAGCTATCCCGTGCTGTCATTTTGTCTCTAGTACCCACCCTACTTGTCCAAACAGATTTCCTTCGTAAGTCTCATTTTTCTCCTCTGTGAAATGAGAAAGAAAAAAGGGAATACCTGCCATACAGGGTATTTTTTTGTTTTTTGTTTTTTTTTTAATGTTTTATTTATTTCTAGGAGAGAGAGACAGCGTGAGCAGGGGAGGGTCAGAGAGAGAGGGAGTCACAGACTGAAACATGCTCCAGGCTCTGAGCTGGCAGTCAGCACAGAGCCCGACGCGGGGCTCAAACCCACGAACCACGAGATCATGACCTAAGCGAAAGTCGGACGCTTAACCGACTAAGCCACCCAGGCGCCCCTTTATACAGGGTAGTTTTAAGCAATGCAGCACAGGGCCGCCTGGGTGGCTTAGCTGGTTGGGCGTCCGACCCTTGGTGTTGGCTCAGGTCATGATCTCACAGTCATGGGATCAAGCGCCTCTTCGGGCCCTGCGCTGGGTGTGGAGCCTGCTTGGGATTCTCTCTCACTCCCTCTGCTTGTGCCCTCTCTCTTTCTAAAATAACATACAATAAATTAAAAATAAATGCAGCACACAAAACATGTTTTCTGGTATTATGATATCTTCCTATGCCTTCATTGTTAATATTTCTCCAGGAAGTGTCAACGATTGGATGGCTAGTCCTCATTAACAGTTGTCCTTTTGTGAGATTAATGTTGGCTCATCTGATTTTGAGGACTTGCTTGTTTTGGCTCATGTTGATGGTCAGTTGTTAGCTTCAATGGATGCTTTCTTATCACCTGACTTATTTATATCTCTAACGTGGGAAAATGTTACTAATTATATGCTAAAGTAAAAATTCATTTTTAATTCTAAAAACGAAACTCAAATAAAAACTTGAAAATATTGCCACTTGTCCAGAAGGTAGATACCCTGGGCTTTTTAACACAGAGCTCTGGGGGTCCCCGTGGGGGTCTCCTTACAGGTCTTCTGTTTCTAGTGTGTCATGAGGTAAACCTGAAAAATCTCCCCCAGTGAATGTGGTGAGTTGTATGTGGGTTTATATCTGGATTGTACTAATGTCTTGTTGAAAATAGAATTGTGAATTACCAGTGTAGAGTATCCGTGGGCTGGTGAGTCTATACTTCCTTCCAGCCACCTGTTGTGAGCTCTGTAGTTCTTCTGACTTTAATAAAAGTTAAAAAGAATCAGGACAGGAGTGCTTAATGGTAAAAACAAAACAAAACAAAAACAAACAAACAAAGAAACAAACAAAAAACAAGACAAAATACAACAAAAAACAACCATCATTTTTAGCCAAGGTATCTAGAGAGAAAAAGATGGGATCATGTACCATAGTCCCTTCTTGTGAGTGGATTATGGTTTATGATATTTAAGGATCGCTTATGTACAATAGGAACATGATAAGTAGAAACATTTTTTGTTCCACAGATGGGATTTTAAGTCTCTATAATTATAATGGGTGGATAAGTGGATGTAATTGTATTTACAGTCAAGTTCACTTTGGAGGTAGTAGCGAATTGCTTACTAAAAGTATCACTCAGAGAGGGAGAGTGTAAGGTAATAGCAGCTGCCAATTAATCTAAAAAATGGGAATTAAGTGAGGAAAATTAGGACAGAGGAGAGATGGTGAGGAAGGAGGACAGCGACAGTTACAGAAGTATGCAATCGAACTGGACGGTCATTGCCATTTCCTGCTGCCTGCTCTGAGCATGGGTGGGGGCTGGGGTGGGTAGGGAGTGAGAAGAAACATCAGAAAACCGGAGGACATATTTCCCAAGGGAGGTGATGCCCAGACATTGTCTTTCAAAATAAGTGGAGTGAGCCAGCCTGGGGAAGGGTGAGGAGGACTCAGAGGCAGGGAATCAAAGGTGCTGATGCTCCCAGTGCGGAAGGGAGGCTCCATGGGCTTCTCCAGAACTGGGAGGGGCGGGGAAGAGCCATTCACCTGCTGCTCCTCAAAGTCATGGCAACCACGAGCTAATTCTGGTGGCTGGGGGCTCAGGCTTGCATGTTGCAGCCACTCTAAGAAAGGAGACTTGTGTGGGTGGCCATGGGGAGCAAACCCACAGGTGCGGGGTGTGATGATACAGACTGGTCAGCACTTACCTTTCTTCCTCATGCGGTAAATGCCTGCTTGATAATACCTCCCATTCATGGAGGGTGACAGTGCTCTATTATTGACCATTGAAGGCAATGCTGCGAGGGAAATTTTATCATCCTTATTTTACAGCGGCGCGAACTGAGGCTCAGGGGAGTTTATTCCCTAAGGTGCACATCTGGTGAGAGACAGAGGCAGGATTCCAATGTGTGTGCGTGACTCCAGAGTTACTGCGCTTGGTGTGTTTTCAGGCAAAACAGATTGGTTATTTGGAAGTAGTTTTAGTGACAGGACCAAATAGTGCCCTGGAAAATAGAAAGCAGTACGCTTGGGAGCAGGTCATGAGGGCTTGAAGTGACGTGGTTAGAGACCCGGGCTTTGCAGGTGATGCAGCCTTGTTGATAATGGCCTTTCTGCTTCCTGCTGTGGGGTAGACCCATCACCTTGAGGACTGAAACTGAAGGAGAGAGTGGAGGGCGGTGGCTGTGATCACCAGGAGAGGTGTGAGGTAGTCCGTGCGAATGGAGACAAGGGCCGGCTCAGGAGATGTTCAAGAGTCAGACCAAGCAGATACGGTGACGCCTGACGTGGTCGGATGGAGAGCAGAGTGTGAGGAAGACAAGAAGGTGGAGAGACGTGGTGTGAGCTGTAAAGGGGGGGGTGGAAGAGCGGATGGGGTGTCCAAGAGTATGTCTGAGGAGCAGTGTGTGCGGTGGTAGGGGCAGGAGCGGAGGGGCGGAGGGGGAGGTTGGCCTACGTGACGAGAGGGGACAGCGATTTTTCTATCCCTGAGGTTTATTTTGCTTGTCTGTGTCTTAAACTTATTTCAAGGATATACCTTTTTCCCCCTTAAGTGCATAATGAAAATTTGCTTTTCTCTGTGATATAATACGGATACCCCTCTATTCAGAACATTGTGCTCCTTAGAGAAATTTCTTCTATAAACTGATGACATGTCATATTATAATGTTATCATTGTCCCTTGTTTTGAATTTACTTGCCCTAACAAACCACACAAGCATTTATTTCACTATTTGCTACACAACAGGCCAAATTCCATATTCTGTTAGATGAAATAATAAATTTGAGCCCCAGCCGATAATGTGCAGAATATGGCAACATAATTTTAAATTGTTTTTAGTGTTTATTCATTTTTGAGAGAGATAGAGCATGAGCAGGGGAGGGGCAGAAAGAGACACACAGAATCTGAAACAGGCTCCAGGCTCTGAGCTGTCATCACAGAGCCCGACGCGGGGCTCGAACCCATGAACCATGAGCTCATGACCTGAGCCGAAGTTGGGTGCTCAACCTACTAAGCCAGCCAGACACATGATGGAAATGTAATTTTAAAAGATGTTGCATCTGAGTACAATATACTGGTAGGTATCTTACACCCTATTTATCTCTGGATATTGAATTGCTCTGACAGCAGTGTGCACACGTGAGTCCTGCAGGGTCTCTTTAAATTAAAGCTCCCAGATGTCGTCTCTCTGCCTGAAACAAGTGCACCTCAGAATCAAGCTTCTCTGCCCAGGCACATTAATCTGAAGATCTGGCTGCCTCAGAAGAAGTATTTCTGAGATAAAGAGCAGATATCAGACAAGGATACTGTATGGAATCCAGATACTTCGTTTTCTTTACACAAGCATTTTTTTTTTTTTTAAGTGGCTTAAAATTACCTCCTCATGCTGCATGGCCGCAATCGTAATGGAAGGTAGTGTGCGTCTCTGCCAGGAGGCACCGAGGCACCTGCTGAGAGCCAGCCCTCAGAGCCCTTTAGGAAACTGTGAGCTGTACAGGGAAGGAGAAGGATAGGGATCAAGATGGTCTTGGAGAGGAGAGCTAAAGGGATTAGCCTGACCCCGACCGGAAGATTTATTTAGAGACTCAAAGTATGTAAGTTAGTTGAATTCATATTTATTTAGCTTTGAGGGGTAGAGAAAGAGAGGTCACACCAAATACCCTTCCCTACCCCCTTATAATCTCTTTAAAGCACACAGCAAGTAGGGGATGTAATTGCTGAGTACAGGGAAGCGTCCCAATTCCTAGCTTGGGGCCTTTTGAGAGCATGATAGATTGAGGACTCCTGCTCACAGTTATAGGAACCATCTGGGGAACAGAATTTTATGAATCATGCAGTGATAAGAAACTGTGGAAGTGATGGTACCAGCTGTCTTCCGAGCTTGCCCATATAATGGCTTTCAAATTTATAGTTTTTTAAACACCATGTGGTCAAGCAAAACTAGGCCAAATATAGCCCAGAGGACCCCACCCCCACATTTAGACTTCTGAGAGAACTGTAAGGAGGACATCGACCTGGCTTGAAATTCATAGGGAGCGAGGAGAGCACAGAACAGAGAGCTATGATTTATTTAGATTGCTTGCATAGATGCCTTGTTAGCTTTTTCCTGGATACCTGAAACGTGGGTCCTCACTTGAGTCCCGCCTCTCTACCTAGTACCAGCCTTCACTGAGGGAATGGCAGCCCCTCTGAGTTTGGCCACAGGTGGCCTTACAGAGATAAGCAAGCGTGGAGTCTCTCAAGCTCTTACCTGTGTGCGTTTCTGAGGATCTAAGAGTGACCCCAAGAGGCTCCTCCAAGTTTAGGATATGGGAAGCCTAACATTGTTAAGTACCTACCGTTTTATATCAGGCAGACATTTCCCTCTGCGTGTTCTGTTTCTTCTTGTACTCAAGTTGAAGCTCCTTTAATAGGTTTTGAGCCTGCTGGGTCTAAGGAAGACCATGTGAACACCATTGTGCGTGGGCACTTGATAACCAGCCTCACTTACCAATTATCTGCCTAATTATGGCAGATGAAAACTTGAGTCATCATGTCCTAAAATGAACTAGGTTAATAGGAATGGGAAATTACTTCTTGATGTTGTTGGCTCTTGCTGCACATAGGCTTCTGTGGCTTGGAGGTGTTCAGGCCCGTAGAGGTCCACCTCATGGGAAATACACTAAGTAGCTCATTTGGGAGCTGTCGCTAAGCTGAACAAGGTCTCCTTTTGGATCATTGCTCTGCCTCTTCCCCGTTGGCTTGGATGAGACTGATAATTGGACCCAGGAAGAGTGCGACATAGAGAAAGGTGTCCTGGCCAACCAAATGGATTGTTTCACTCAAAAGTGGACTGCAGATTCAGTTCAGCACTTTCCTTTTTCTCCTTCTAATTTCTGTCTCTTTTGTGTCCTTTTAGTCCAAATAGGAAAGGCAAAAATGAGCAAATGAACAAAAAAAACCCCAACACATAAATCATCTATTACTTTCTCTCCACCTACGTTTATAAATACAGCTTAATTTTACAATGTAGAAAATATTCCATTTGAAAGTGCCACATGAGTGCAGATGAAGAAAGGAATGAATCTTACTTAAAGGGGACTAGGTGATAACTATACTCTGGCCTGGAGAGACTGGGGTTTCTTTGTTCTTTGTTTGTTTGTTTGTTTGTTTGTTTTTCCAAATATGTGATGCTTCACTTCCAGTGACTCCTTTTCCCCCTTATTGCCCACAGACCATTTAGCTTTCACTTGAAATTCCACGTTGCCTCACACATTTGTAGTTTGGAGTATTAATAACCAATAAATATGAAAATACAGACGCCAACTCCATTACACATGATTGACTCTTCTTCAGCCTCCCAATCTCCCTGACACCAGTGCCTGGTTTACCCGTGTAAAGGTTAGAATATGAATCATGTGCCTTTGAGATGTCTGAGCATGACTGAGAGTTTCAACTAGACTTGAAAAGAATTTCAGTCGGTGCCTGCAGAGGCTGAAGAAGGAGATGCTGGGAGGGGCCCACATCAGGACCCTTACCTGGCGGGCAAAGAACATCTACTTCCTGGGGTAGAAACCACCGCTTGCTGTGGTGTCAGGGGTCTGGGGCTAGCCTTCTAGAACCTGTGCTCTCCTTTAGTGACCACCCAGTCATCCCGAATCATCCGGAGCTTGGACACATCTTCCGTGTTCATTACAAATTCAAAAAGCTCGTCTAGCTTACTATTATGCGAACTTGGATTTGAGTATTTGTTAAACTAAGATACAAGGAGCGGAAATGCACTTTGATGCCTTGGAGGGGGTGGTTCACGGTATGGGTGCCGGAGGAAATGAGGAAGAAGAAACCAGGGCCCCCCACCCCCCGCTCACTTCCTGCTAGGATGTGTGTACAGTGGGGACATCATTTTTCACTATTTAGGACCCTCTCAGCTTTAGTGGCTCCCTCCAGAAGTGGGCTCTCCATCCAGCTCATGACCTGGGTTATCAGCATCTCTACTTTTGTGCCTGGACCCCTGCCCGCCTTTGCTTCAGCTTCCATGTGCTTCCTCTTGTCTCTTACCTCATGGCCTATCCCTATTTGTTCTCTCTCTGTCCCTCTCTCTCTTTCTCTGTCCATTTCTTGGTGTCTGTACTACTTCACTTGTCTAATGTGTTCAAGCGTTTAACATTCAGACTCTCTGAGTGAAGCCTGGTTCTGTGGTCTCCTCTGTAAAGTGACCTTGGTGGGCAGAGTCCCTAGTCCCAGGCCCTTTGGCCCAGGTGATGACTTAGTCTAACCAGTGTGATAAAGGAGAGTGGAGTCCTCTGTATGAAGAATGGCCAGATGTACAGCAGGAATGCCCCGCGTGGCTTTTTTAAAGAAGATGGAGGCACGCATGTGTCAGAGATGATGACAGTCAATCTGAGGCTCCCCACATGTGAGCATCTGTGTGCATGTGTGTCACCATCTGGGTGACGTAACACAACTTGTCTCTCTAATGTTTCTTCCTTTCTTCCGTGTGTATAGGTTGCATTTAATAGATCCAACTAAGATCAGCATATTTTATGGCTAAGTTGAGCATATTTTAGGGTAGGCAGAGTCATTAGGAAAAACAGAATTCCTTTGTTAACCCAAAAGTTTTATTTATTTTTTTAATGGACAAATTTTCATGGCCATTGCCTCATTCAGTAGGACCTTCCATATGCTTCTATGTGTACTGGGCGTAAACAGTAGAAAAATGAATGACACAGAATTTAGCCAACCAAGCCAGCATTGGAAAATGTGCTAAGTATTTACATGGAAATTTGAAGAGGAGGTTCTGGTAGCTCACAGGTGGGGCTGGAGTGGCCATGAAGGTTTGCTGGAGGATATTTCATTAGAGCTCTGAAGAATACGTTCAAATTTCCAGACACACAGAGAACAGAGTGGGGACTCCTAGCTTGAGGTTAGAGACCAGACATGAAATTTGAGTTTGTGTCTACACAAAATTTTTTAAAAAATTATATTTACATGTGTGTATGCTATATGTCTATATGTGTAGAGAGAGAGAGAGTGTGTGTGTGTGTGTGTGTGTGTGTGTAGAAGGTCTATAACATATCAAATTTTCAATACTTATGCTAAATTTTTTTCAAAACCATTTTGTAAGTACTGAGTGCTCCATTTCTTGCATTTTAACTGCTTCCTGAGAAATATGTGTGCCCGCACCAGAGGAGAAAACATTTGCAACAGATCATTATGTGGTGCTGCTGGGCCAGGCAACTTGTATTCTTTGCAGATACAACTACTTACTAGAGAATAAAACAAATCATTCCATGCAGTGTATGGAGCGTGCTTGTTAAACCATTCCAAGACATTTCGGTAGGTACCTGATACACAGAGAAATGGACAAAACCAGGTAGAAGTTGATAAGTGGACCTCCTTACCCCTGCACCCCTCCACTCCAGCTCTTCTATATGAGCAAAACTAGCCCAAGTGTCTCTTTTGAACCATTTGTCGCTTGAGCCACTACAGTGCTTCACCTTCTGGTTACCACCTCTGCTTGTCCTTGAAGGTGATGGTGACCATGGAATAATTTTCTTTAGATGACCTTTCTCCTGAGTCACCAGGAACAGAGGATATGTAACAAAAGTATTAAAACTCTGTAGGCATTTCCTATAAAGGCAGTTTTGCCTAGATAGTTTGGCTTCAGTCTTTCCTAATCTCCTCCACCTCCTTCGTTTTCAAATCCCGACAAGATTTCCTAATTCATAACCTACAACTATTACACATTTTAGATTCTTTTTTTTAAATTTAAAAATAATTTTATTGTGTATTTATTTTTGCGAGAGAGAGGGGAGAGAGTGCGAGCAAGGGAGAGGCAGAGAGAGAGGGAGAAACACAATCTGAAGCAGGCTCCAGTCTCTGAGCTGTCAGCACAGAGTCCAACGTGGGGCTCGAACTCACAAACCACAAGATCATGACCTGAGCTCAAGTTGGACACTTAACTGACTGAGCCAGCTAGGCACCCCATATATTCTAGCCTCCAAGCTCACAAATGAAAACAAAAACAAAAACAAAAAATAATTGCCAATTAGAGAAAAAAAATAATTGAGATTCTGGTTCTTAAGAGGAGGTCAGTGATATCAAATAAGAAAGGTCCAAAAATCACTATTGATTGATTGATTGATATATAGAGAGAGTTGGGAAGGGGCAGAGAGAGAGGGAGACAGAATCTGAAACAGTCTCCAGGCTCTGAGCTGTCAGCACAGAGCCTAACACGGGGCCCAAACCCATGAACCATGAGATCATGACCTGAGCTGAAGTTGGATGCTTAACCGAGTGAGCCACCCAGGCTCCCCTAGAAAGAAAGCGCTATTTATTGACACAAAACTAGGAAATGCATTGTCTGAGAACCAAGCCTATTTATTCAACACACACACACACACACACACACACACACACACTCAAACTACTGGCTACTGTCTAGCCAGTAAGAGGTAAACTTTTCAAATGGCTAAATTTATCTGTGGCTCCCTAAAGTTTTCTCAAAAGAAAACTAATATTGTTGCAATGAAATTATGAATGAAAGTTCAATGAAAGTAGCTATTATATCACCCCTTACACATGGTTTGATAATTTGAATGACTAATTTTCAAACTATACTGTTATTTCAAAATGTACTTTTATTTCAAAATATACAGTCAAAGTCTCATTAGTTGTCACTAAGTGAACATACTCTCTCCTGACTGTATTGGCCTCTCAGGGTCTATGAATGCTGGTTTCTTATCCCCCCTGCCCACACACACACACACACACACGTGTGTGTGGGGACTTCTGATAAAAGTATCTGATGTATGTGGGGATAATTCTCTACTCCTGTATTAGTTACCAACCAAATAAACAAAATCAGCACACCTGGGGAATCTTTGGGTTCACCTAGTATTTTTGCAGCTCAGATTTCTTGCTTCTTTCTCAACTTATCCTTTAAAACAGTGTGATGAAAGAAAAATCATGAGCTTTAGTGTCAGCCAGACCAGATTTCAAATTCGCCTTCCAAAACCTCTTTGAACGTGATTTGTATTCTTATCAATGGAGATAATAATAACCATTGACAGAGTTGTGAGGATTCAGTGCGTAACATATGTGAGTGAATTCTGCTCAATGAAGGGAACACAGTGGGCACTCAGTAAAACAAGGGTCCCAGAGTCTACAGGGACAAATGTCTCAGTGTTTACTGACGTCTCTGGCCTTGAGGCTCACATGCAAATAGGAAATTAAGAAATAATGAACCTTGTGCGGAGTCATAGCCGCTTGGCTCTGTCTGCAGCCAAATCTTTAGCCACAGATTTTCACTGGCCACAAAAGATGTGAAATCTGTCATCCTGCTTTCTTCTCCTCGCCATCTGAGGTCAATAAACTGAAGGGCAGAAAAGAAGAAAAGAAATGTGGGAAGCCAGCATGGCCTTCATGAGGACAGCCAGAAGAATGCAGAATGTTCCAGCATGTTCCCAGGCGTTGGAGCCCGGGGGCGGGGAGGGGGTATCTGACAGCATCGGGTACCCTTGAAGAGCTTGTTTTGCACCAGGAAAAGGCCTTTGTCAAGAAAGTGCTGGGACAAAATAATCCCTACAGCATCAACCGTGCCCTGCTTATGTCTCCACACCAGAGGCTCACTTGTCTAAAACTGGGGGGTTTCAAGAGCCCATAGAACAGCCATGTTTGAGGAAGGGGGAAGGGATTGCTTTTAAGAAGGGAAAGTGAGCAGGCTGTAATGACACGCTGAAGCTCTGTCTCCTCCCCTGTTGGCAGCACAGAACGGGAAATAGAGATGATGGGCAGAGCAAAAATAAAGGTTAGGCCATTCAGGCAGGGTGCAAAGTCCCGCTGCGGAATCGACGCTACAAATAATAATGGCTAAGTTTAACCAGATGCTTATTACATGCCAGATAACACTTTAACTGCGTCCTTTTATCTGGTCTTCAGAGCAACCTAAGAGGTAAGAAATCTTACTGTTCTCATTTTTTACCAGTGAGCAAACTGAGGTCAGAGCACAGGAAGTTGTACCGATGGTCGTACCATCAGTAAGGGAGAGAGCCAGGATTCAAATCTCACTTTTCCGATGCCAGAATTCAGCTGCAATAGCTCTTTGCAAGGCACAGTCCAGCAGGCAGGATCTGGCAGTCAGGATCCATAAAGCTGCACGAAATGGGCTGTGAGTCACCAAGGAACATGCATGATTAACAGCACCTGGTGACCGAACCGTTTTCTAAAGAGGAAGGTTCCCAGTACCTGCGGGGTGTTAGTTTGTCGAATGAGCATTTGGGTTTGGGCCCAGAGCTGAACGGCTTGCAGTCCTATGGGAGTGCCTTGCAGTGTCCCTTCTTCTCTGAACTGTCCCCAGGAAGTGCTGTGCCTCTCCCAGGAGCAAATGGTGAACAAATGGGTTGAAAGCACACCAAGTTACTACCTCGCCCGAAGCACAAAATCACTCCTCTTCCCTGGGTGGCCGTGTGTGTTGGTCTCGTATTGACCTGGGTCCGTATGTCTGATAAGAGTCATGGCTGTTGGGGCCAAAAGCATTCGTGGTCTGGCGGAGAAGCCTGTGTACAGAAAGTACCCGTTAGGCTCGTAAGTTCAGAGTGCCCATGTTCCACGCTCAGAACCATTTGCTCAATGACACCCATGAGCCAAGCTGTTGGTTTTCAGAACCATTCACTAAATGGTGTTTTCCAGAGACAAGAAGTCCTATAGGACTCTTTGTGAACTACTAATATCCCAACCAGCTGCCATCAGTATGCCAAAACACGTAACATCTATTCTGGAGATGCGGATAACTCAACTAGTTGCTATAATTATATTCATTCATTCTGCTTTTGATAGGTTGGAGCGAGAAATGGCGTATAGAATAAGGAAAAGCAAATTTTACTTTGGCTTTGATGCTAGATTTCCCTTTTATGTTCTTATTTCTGGATGAAACCTGAATTCACCTGCTTCTTCCCTATCCTCAAGAAAAATACTACAGTAACTGTTATGTTATCTTAATGGGTAAATAGTAAATACCACCTTTCAGCGCTTTTTGTCTTGTAGTGAAATGTAGTTAAGGAGACTGAAATTGTCCCCTAGACCTCAGGCCAACAAAATAATGAAATAAAGATAAATATTTTGTAAATGTCTAGTTTGCTTAGCCCGTGTTCTTAGCATTTGCTTTTAGTTATATTTATATTTAAGCACTACCCCAGTTTTTCATCTTACTATATCAAAACAGCAACCTGAATTTGTAAAGGTCAACAAGGTACATCTGTAGGTGAGGCAGCAGCCAAATATGTCAACTGAACCTCCCTTGTCATGAAAGATTATTTCTGACAGCAGTAAAACAAATGAACAAAAAGTAACACAAACAAAAAACAAAACAAGCACAAGAACAAGAGATTCAGTCAAGGCCTGAAGATCATGTCAGAAAGGAAAGAAATAAAGACAAAATGTCCCAATTCCGCTGAAATTTGCTGTTAAACGTTTTATATGGAGAGAAAAACCTTCCTAATAGGAAAGAAATATGTGTATGTTTTAAGTATTCAAACCCCCAAAAGAGAGGTGGTCATTTGATGATAAAGAGAGGCTTTGGCTGTGTTTATTCATTCAAATTTCAAGTAGGAAGTGACCTGATTAGGAAGGTTTCAGTTTAAAGTCCCCACAACAAGTGACCTAAACAATGGGGAGATGGCATTTTCCGATATAGCAGTGAGATCCGGGAAAGGGACCTTCTGAGGTTGGTTAACTCAGGATCTCAAGTTCTGCGCATCCGCTGAACTTTCAATGCAAAATGCAGACAGGCTTTCTGGGAGGAGAGAGGGTATTTTTCAGTTACTGTGGAAGAGAGGGGAGTTTACTTAAATGTCAGTACCCTTCCCGTTGGGGGCTTCTCAGTTCCTGACACTGGTGTCTGTCACTGATCTCTAATCTCTGTCCTGGGGCTCTGGAGGTGGATAAGACTTCAAATACGTTTAAATTACATACTCAATAGACTGCCACTTTTAATTTGAATCACACATATTTACTATTTTTCTCTATGAATGAATAAGACCCTTGATTCAACTGGCTTTATTAGATGCTGGACTATACAAATGGTTAATATTTTTGTGGAATGTGTATAATTATATTGCCCATATCGATTGGCAAATGATCCTAATATTTTAAGAAGGTAGTAGATTGTATAAGAGTCGCACCTGGTGTTTAAGGGTAATTTATGGTTACAGCTTTTAATCATCCAGAAAATTTGCTCAAGCAGACAGTATTTCATATTTCTCATGAATTTCAGAATTTCCTACAGTAAGGGTGTCACCAATAGCTTTCCACTTTCAAGAACTGTATTTGCAGTGTGTTCTCTTGACCACAGACATAATTAAATGGGATTTGCCAATTAAATATAAATATATCAACACAAAATCTTAATCTAAAAAGTGGTCTGTGTTCTGTTTCTATTTTGTATGCATACTGAAATTAGTTTTTGAAGCTGCACTAAAATATGAATGTAACCATTATAGGTTGATTTGGCCTACTAAAAATTACCTTTGCAACCAGAAAGTTTATTCCAGTGAAGCTTTAAGCTTCTGTGAAAAATCAAAGAAATGGAATAAATCCCGTAAAATGTGGATGGGGTAGATAAGAAATCATTCCCATTGCTGGTGTCCGTGCTGAAGAAGAAACTCATGCCGAAGTTTTCTTTTTGGTGGTGAAGCAATTGTGCTGACCTCTGATAGAATGAGGCTAGTGTTATAAGTAGCCTAAATGAGGAGCAGGATTGGCTTTTAATATCACTGAGAAAAATCACATGGTTGTTGGCATTAACAAGCTGTTTTCAGTTGGAGAAAGTGACTAGCATTGAAAAGTGAAGGAAGGGCAATAAGCTAGCAGCTAGTGGGTATTTGTGTTAAGAGGAAGGAGTTTTGCTGGTGTTTAGACTTGCTGTTTTTGAGATGTTAGATACTTCCAGGTAGAACTCACCTTGCACTTGGCTTACGCTTTCCTGCCACTGTGCAGAAATGTGAGGTATGTGAAATACTGTTATAAAAGTCCTGCAGGGAGAAAAAAGAAAAGTGAGATAAAGTAGCTCTTTGACCTTTAATGTTTTCAAATGTACTTGTGTTTTAGGAAGTCACCGTAATTCTGAGTCCTGATCACGATCCACATGTAAATTCCTGGTTTGCAGCCACCACAGGAAGTAACAGAGCAATAGAAAGTTGTCAGGTTTCTCTTCACGTAGGCACCGTGGCATCCTTAGCTCTGGAAAAGTGTTCTTTAATCCTAAGAACTCCAGTTTTGCCCCCGCACACACTTAACCTGAGTATACACCCAAATGTACTCTGTACACTCTCTGGTGTGTGGGGGACACGCTTCCCATAGCCCCACCCACACTTGGCCCCTCTGTGCCCTGTACACTTGGCTTCGTGGTGGCCAACTACATTTCCCAGATTCCCTTGCCAGCTGCTTCCTGTTCCCTCCTTCCAGTAAATGCAAAGGTGGGAGAGAAAAAAACACTGTAATTTTCTCTCTCCTCATCCCACCCTGCGTCTCTCTTCCAACTCCCTCCTGCTTCTGGAAGTGTCTGTGGTCCTTCTTCTTCGCTCCTCCGTGGCTGGATGGCAGACCCTTGGTGTTTTCCTCATCGGTCTTGGTGGCACCCAGTGCGGCAGCACACCCTCAGGGCACCCAGCGCGGCAGCACATCCTCAGGGCACCCAGCGCAGCAGCACATCCTCAGGGCATTCGAGAATTCTGACGAAACTATTGCTTCCCTCAAGATCCCCAAGTCTTGAGGGCAGTAGCTGTTTCTTAATGGTTCCAGGTTAATCAGTCTCTCTCTACTCATCTTTTTCTTGGCTGTCCTTCCAACACTTAAAAAAGCGTTTATTTATTTATTGAGAGAGAGGAGGAGAAGCAGTAAGGAGTGGGGGGGGAGAGGGAGAGAGAGAGAGGGAGAGAGAGAGAGGGAGAGAGAGAGAGAGAGAGAATGAGAGAGAGAGAGAGAGGGAGAGAGAATGAGAGAGAGAGAGGGAGAGAGAGCGAGAGAGCGAGAGAGAGAGAATCCCAAGCAGGGTCCATGCTCAGCACAGAGCCTGATGTGGGGCTGCATCTCAGGACTGTGAGATCATGACCTGAGCCGAGATCAAAACGCAACCCTCAACCGACTGAGCCACCCAGGTGCCCCTGCCTTCCAGAACTTTTATAACCAACTTCCTTTATGCAGTGCACTCTTACAGAAGTACTTAGTATGGCTATTTGTTTTGTTTTGTTTGTTTTGTTTTATTTTTCCTCCTTATAGGATCCTGCCTGGTACCTGGTGGAATAAATGGATAACACATTACAAACTGTTTTGGAAAGCTCTGAAAAGAGCCACAAAACAATTTTTGCTCATTTTCTCAGTGAGTCCACATTTAGGAGTCAATTCTGGGAATGTAATCACAGACAGTCCTGAAGATTTTATGAGTGACAATTGTCATTGATGGGTTATTTTTTTTTTTAATATTAGAAACAGGAATTAACTGTCGCAATAGGAACTATTAAAACATACAGTTTTGATATACCTACACGTTAAAATATTTTCATCATTAAAATCATATTTAATTGATTATCAAAAAAATATTGACAAGGGGCATGTGGGTGGCTCAGTTGGTTAAGCATCCAACTGCAGCTCCGGCCATGATTTTGTGGTTGGTAAGTTCAAGCCCCGCATTGGGCTCTCTGCTGTCAGCACAGAACCTGCGTTGGGTATTCTATCCTCTGCTCTCTCTGACCCCCTTGTTTTCTCCCTCTGTCTCTCTCTTTCAAAAAAAAAAAAAAAAAAAAAAAAAGAAGTAAAACATTAAAAAATAAATATTGGCAAAAGAAGTTTTTATAGCATTAGAAAAAAATAGCACATGAAAGTGCATACACTGTATGAATGGATAAATGTTTCCAGGGACATATGCTTACAGGAAAAACAGTGGAAAGAAATCACATATATAACAATGAGTCTGTTTGGGTGATTTTTATTTTCTTTGCCATGCTTTTTTTTGGAAATTTCTAAAATGTCTACCGAGACCATTTTCTAATAAGAAAAAGAGACCTAGACATCTTTAAAATAGTCTTTATCACACCATAGACAAAAATAATTCCAGATAGATTTAGATTTAGGATGTAAACCAACCAACCAAAAATAAAATAAAGTAAAACAACCCTCTGATCTTTTTTTTTATGTCTTTATTTTATTTTGAGAGACAGAGAGCAAGCGGGGAAGGGGCAGAGAGAGACACACACACAGAATCTGAAGGAGGCTCCAGGCTCTGAGCTGTCAGCACAGAGCCGGACGTGGGACTCGAACCCTCAGCCTGTGAGATCATGACCTGAGCCAAAGTCAGGCACTTAACCAGCCGAGCCACCCAGGTGCCCCAATAGCCCTCTGATCTCATATAATAAGAAAAGAAGATAAAAATGATTTTTTTCTTAATGGCCAAAGGAAAAAAAATAGAAATATTTTCAGCAATGATGTATGTGTAGGTGAATCACAAATGTAGTAAATATGCAAAAAAGTTCTTGAAGTCATGATAATAATTACAAAAACAAAATCTTTTTTTTTTTTTTGATTTGTCAGATTTGCATTGAAAACTGACTGCATTGAAAAGAAAGAGCCACCTATAAAATATTGGAGGGAATGTAAATTGTCATGACGGCTTTTCTGGGGGAAACGTGCCCATGCACATTTCACGTGTGTACATCTTTGGGCCGCGGTTCTCCTCTGGGTCCCTCTCCTTTGGAAATGCCCGTGAGCCTATTCTGTGCCGGGCACTTTTCTCATAAAGGATACATTGGTGAACATGAGACGTAAAGAGCTCGTGTATAGCAAGGGGAACCAATAATCCTGTGGACAAATACGTAAACAAGGTGACTTCAGAGAGAGAGGAGCACAGGGGAGGCGATACAGCGAGAAAGGACGATGGCTACCGAAGGGTAAGTCAGACTGCTCCGGCTGGGATCTCTAGGAATACCTCTCTGAGGAAGCACGAGAAGCCACCACTCCGTGATCTGGGGACAGGCCCTCCCACATAGAGGGACGAGGTGGGCGTACACCAGGGGTGGAAGGAAGGCCAGTGCGCAGACTTGGTACAGGAGGTTCCAGGGGAGGCAGACTCCAAACTGCATGGAACACATAGGCTGCAATAAAGAGTTTGAAATTTTGGGGACGCCTGGGGGGCTCAGTCGGTTAAGTGTCCGACTTCGGCTCAGGTCATGATCTCACGGTTCATGAGTTTGAGCCCCGCGTCAGGCTCTGTGCTGACAGCTCAGAGCCTGGAGCTGCTTCACATTCTGTGTCTCCCTCTCTCTGTTCCTCCCCCACTCACACTCTCTCTCTCTCAAAAATGAATAAATGTTTAAAAAGAAATTTAAAAAGAGTTTGAAATGTCTTTGTATCATTTTGTTTTTGAAACAGTGAAAATTAGGGGGAATTTTTTTCAGCATTTGTCACTAGGGGAAGGGTTAAACCAATTCAAAAAGTCACACAGTAAAATACTGTCTAGATATTTGAAAATGGGGAAACTGTTTACTGACACGGAGCAGTAGGAGTCGTGTGTTATTACGTGGAAAGGAAGCGTGTTGCCGAGCACTGACTACGACGTGTCACTGAAAAAAAATACACATCATGGAAGAGCTGGAAAATACACATCAAATTCTATTTTAGTGGCCGTAGGCGAAAGTAACATGGGGTAGTGAAAATAATTAGTGCCGGTGAAAGGGACTTCCACCTTTTTACTTGATACACTTCATTATCATTTGTTTTAGTTTAACCATCATGCATTTGTTTTATTATTGAGAAAAATAAAAATAAAACCAAGCATGCCTCTGAAAAATAAACTGTTTAGGAAAGTATATTTAGAAAACTGGGAAATCGGGACAGTTTTCGGCCAATGAATATCCTTTTCCACATATTGGCCAAGAAAGAGATTTATATTTTCAAAAAGTGCCTCGGAACTTGTAGTTCTTATGCCTGGCATGGCCCCCTTATGCGGTAAAATCACGAGAGGGCATATTCTGCAAATTGATAACCAACTGCCATATTCCCGTTTGCCTGAGGGTTTTTTTGTTTGGTTGTTGTTTTTTACACAAGTGGCTTCCTATCTGAACTCTGGCTCATTTGTGGAATTCAAGCCTTTCCTCCTGCCTCCTGACCCACTTTGTACCCCACAACATCAGTCATGCAGCCATGTTTTAGTCTAAATTTCAGACCATATCACAGAAGGGCCGAATCCTTACATGTTAAGGTAATCCTTTAAAGGGCGCTCTCTAACCAGTGTGTGCTTTCAAGATAAGGGACTGAGAGTGGGCTTTCTTCATATAAAAGTGTTTTTTGAGAGCCTCCTTTGATGTCTGAAACCCCTTTTCTTCTGGTCCCCCACTTGCCAAAGTACATGCCTTTTAATATTTGGGAACATTTAAATCCTGGTCAATTATCATCACAAGGAGAAAAGGTTTGGAATTTCTTTCATTCGAAGATTGCAGTGGGATTTGAAAAGGCAGGTTTCTATATCGCAAAACTTACCGTAACTCACCAAAACTCGGTTTAAAAACTAGTTCCGTTAAACAGTCAGAGGATGAAGATGATAGAAGTAATTGTTCTGGTATTTTTTTTCACAGAGCGATCCTTCAGCAAAGTGTTCATCACGATTGTTCTTGGAGTCACACAGCATCAGTTATTTATGTTCTTGAGTCATAGCTGTGGATGTTTGCATGTATAGGATGGTCAGATGGGATTCGGTGTTGCATTACTTGCAGACCACCAGGTTGGCAGAAGCCTCGAGCTCTCTGGGCCAAAGACGGCTCCCTCTGTTAACATGCTGCTCTGTCGTCAGCCTGATCAGCCGTCAGTGTGTCAATGCCTCATGCACCCATGTCCCGTGGCAGCGAGGCGACGGCTCGTGGAGTGAATTTGCACCGTAGCTGACTGAGGCTCCCGAGCCGAGGCAGCCCACTGCTTATGTAACACGTGGTGAGCAGCCCTGCGTTTGGTCTGGGGGAGATGCTGTCTTGTCTCTTAGGATTAGCACTTGCATAACCAACCTTGAGAAATGGCCTGCACAGAAGTGGGCAGGGGCCTTGCCGGCCTGGCGTGCGGGCAGGAGGACAAGAGAGACTTTTCTGAACAGAAACATAATTTTATATCATGACATCTAATAGTATATGATTATGTTAATAGGTGCATGCAAATTACATATGCGTTTTACTTGTTTTTTAAAATATTTATTTATTTTGAGAGAGAGAGTGAGAGAGAGCAGGGGAGGGGCAAAGAGAGAGGGGAGAGAGGATCCCAAGCAGGCTCCGCACCATGGCCGCAGAGCCCGAAGTCGGGCTCCATCCCATGAACCATGAGATCATGACCTGAGCTGAAATCCAGAGTTGGACGCTGAACCGACTGAGCCACCCAGGCACCCTACATATGCATTTTATTTATTTATTTATTTTATTATTATTTTTTTTAATGTTTATTTATTTCTAGGAGACAGAGAGAGAGACAGCGTGAGCAGGGGAGGGTCAGAGAGAGAGGGAGTCACAGACTGAAACAGGCTCCAGGCTCTGAGCTGGCAGTCAGCACAGAGCCCGATGCGGGGCTCGAACCCATGAACCGTGAGATCATGACCTAAGCGAAAGTTGGACGCTCAACCAACTAAGCCACCCAGGCACCCCTACATATGCATTTTAAATAGTCTTGAAAAAAATGTTTTTAAACTCATGCGATAACAGTGAGCAGCGGTGTCTGTGCTTATTTCTAAAGTCAACAGCAGCAGCAACAATATAGCACAGAACATAGCATAGATGTACCAGAGGCAGTTGCCCATTGCTATTTTTGTTGTGCTGTCAAGTTTACTATGACTAAGTGTGGAAGAATTAACAGAATTCCCAAATAGGTATATTCATTAACTATAAAATGGAGGCAGACTTAAATACAGACTGCCGTGAAGATATACTTTTTTTTTAATGTTTATTTATTTTTGAAGGAGGGAGAGAGAGTGTGAGCAGGGGAGGGGCAGAGAGAGAGGGAGACACAGAATCCGAAGCAGCTCCAGGCTCTGAGCTGTCAGCACAGGGCCCGACACGGGGCTCGAACTCACGAACCACAAGATCATGAACTGAGCCTAAGTCTGCCGTTTAACCAGCTGAGCTACCTAGGTGCCTGTGATTTATAAAGAAAAAATAAGGTTGGTGGTAACTCAGAATTTCAGCTTCAATAAGGAAACTAGATGAAATTAAAACAATAACAGGACTTTCAATGTTTGTTTTGTTTTGTTTCTTCCACGCTATACTTTGCGCCATATCTGTAGGGCACTGATGTGGATGTGAGGGGTCAGGGGGCACCCAAAGGGATGGAGCACCAGCATGGGGACTCCTTGACTAGGGCTACATCCAGTCAGTGGGAACCAGTTTTGTAGAGAAATCCCTCTAATTGTAAGTGAGGAAAATTTACATAGCATAACACTTTCCCGAAGTTAGCCCTGTGCCTGACTTCCATGAGTACTTGCTCAAGCATGGATCTGTGGCTCTTTACTATTTTCTCCCAATACTTAAAATATCCTCCAATTTAGTCTAATTCAGTTGACAGAATTTTCTTTTTTCATGAAGGGAAGAAAGACTAAATTGAGAAAGGTTTGAGTATGGTTGGCTTTTATTTTTATTCAATTTCATCTCAAACAGGATCATGCTGCAAGTTATGTTAAATGACACTTATTTCTGATAGTTAAACTCCTTCCCCCCAAATATCTCAATGCTTCATTATTCCTTTCTTAAAGACAGATAACTAAGCATTATAATATTTTGAGTTATGCATTCCATATAGCTAAGACATGAA
The DNA here is from genome assembly GCF_008692635.1 of Crocuta crocuta. Taxonomy (NCBI): domain Eukaryota; kingdom Metazoa; phylum Chordata; class Mammalia; order Carnivora; family Hyaenidae; genus Crocuta; species Crocuta crocuta. Next base: position 7,283,052 of record NW_027528624.1, on the reverse strand, counting down.
ATTTATAGCACACTGCTTTTTAAATCATGCATTTTATGTGGCGGAGTGGAAAAAAAGAAAAAAGAAAAAAAAGAGCGCATTCTTGAGATGATTTTTGATTTATCATAAATTAAGCTTGGACCCATTGCGTCAGCTTAGAAATTGACAAATAGAACAAACAGCATGTTCTTTAAAGCTTCCTAATTTATCAGCTGAACTATCATTTTATAAATGAATGTCCTTTTGATGCTTTCCTCTGGGACACTGCTAGATTTATTTGGCAAAATGTTTTTTTTTTTTTCCTTATTTTTCACTTGGAAACATTTATTACACACAGTATAGGACGGGAGTGATTCACGACTGAAAGCTTGAGTTACAGAGTCCTTCTTTTTCATAATTCATATAAATGCTTCCCACATTATCAGGCGGAATTGTAGTCGGCAGCTTTGCTTATGTGATCCTTATTTGTTATTTGGTCTTCAGCCGTCTCTCCGTGAGTGTTCAAGGCCTTGGAGTTCAGTGTTGACACCAGGCTACTGTTGCTCACAGTGATTGGAAGCACAGGGCCAAACAGGACGCTTGATGTCCTCCCACCATACATGTCCCTGTAGTTTCCTTGAGTGGAAAAACTTAAACCTGGTTTGAGAGAGTATCAAATCCATGCATGTTCTTTTGGTATCAATTTTGCAGAATTCATAAGGCTTTTTACCAGTAAGGAAGAGGCAATGGAAAGGCCTGGCCAGAACATTTTTCTCTGTCTTCCTGTCTGTCTGTGTTACTCTGCTTCAGTAGGCTCGGTGGCTGAAACAACAGACGTTTACTTCTCATAGTGGGAGGTTGGAAGGCCAAGATCAAGGAAAAGGCAGACACAGTTCTCAGTGAGGGGCCTCTTCTTGGCTTGCAGAAAGCTGTGTTCTCAAGTGGCAGAGAGAGAAGCATCTCTCTCTTGTTTCTTCCTCTTCTTCTAAAGCCAGTATCCTCACCCTGAAGGCCCCACCCTCAGGGCTTGAACACTAATTAGTTCTCAAAGGCCTTTTCATACGGGAGCTTAGGGCTTCAGTGTATGAATTTGGGAGGAACATAGTTTAGTCCACAGTGTATGTGCTCGCTCTCTCTCTCGCTCTTGCTCTCTCTCTCTCTCATACCTGATCAGTTGCTCTAAATACAAAGCTCACTTGGAAGGTGAAACTGTAATCCTATCAACTTGACTGATGTTTACAAATTATACTTTACTCAGTGGTGAAGGGCTTTTTCTCCCAGCTAATCAGATGGATGGTGGTGTTTTACCGCCGGCATCAGAAGGCCCTGGATAAGATTCCCAAGTGTCTGATGAGAATATTTCATGTAAGATGGAAAATACTTTTAAATGCGAGGACTTCATTTTTTGGTTTTTGGTGGTTTTGCTTGTTTATTTGTTTGTTTGTTTTCCAGTCTAATTGTCACTAAATCTCAAAGCTGTCAAGCATTTTAATTTGAAAAATCACCATGTTTCTGTGTTGTCTTTAAAATGCCAGTTCCTTTTCCTTTTGTTTTCCATCAAAATATCGCACACCTAGGGAAAACAAAACAAAACAAAACAAAAACAAAAATAAACCAGAGTTCCTAGTTTTCAGGATTCAGAAAAGAAATAAATAACAGCTGGCTTATCTAAGGAGTAAAAAGGTGTTCTCTAGGAAATTTCAGAGTACAACTACCTGAAGGTCAAAATTCTTTTGAGAGGAAATTCTGTCTCCTCCAACATCCATTGATTTATTTGCCACTTATTTTTAAAGGAAACTGGATAAATGCTAATGTCATGGAATGTATATGTAAAGTGAAGCATTTTCCAAGCAAACGATTCACAAGAATAGTAGGTATTATCTAAGAATACCTTAGACACATACAATAAAATGAGCATCATGGGTCAAAATACTGAAAAAATACATTGGCTGTAATTTGCCGTATTGGAAAGAATATTCTTTTTGTTTTATTTTGAAAGTAATGGAGCTAAAACAGGCAGGAAATTAAGCTTTTACTTTCCGCCTACCTCATGCCAAGTACCATGTCTATGCATTATGTTTAGCCATAGTTTAATAAATGAGACCATCACTAGTGAGAATAGGGAAATTTATTAAGAATTGTATGACATAGGAAGACTAGAAATTAGATTGTTTAGGAAAAATTTTAAAGACTAATATTTGTGATATATTTTTAAAGCAGTTATAAAAATTTCTTGGATCATTGCTTTCCAAAGCGAGTTCTGTTGTGTTTTGTTCTGCTGGAGTTTGATCAGTTTGGAGAAAAGAGGATGACAATGAAGGAGGACTAGCAAAGTCTTAAACATGTATCTTTACTGTAAGACTTTTCCTGTGCTGCTAACAGGCTCATGTATATCGTCCACATAATATCCAATGCTTCTGGAACCTATGTGGCTACCAGACACTGTTTCTCCTTAGGGCACCAAAATCCATTGGTATGGACACGTTTTGGGAGGTACCCCAAAGGGCAGAAACAGAAATCATTCAAAACTATGGTTTTTATTTAAAAAAAAATTGTAATGTTTTATTTATTTCTGAGAGAGATAGAGAGAGAGACAGTGTGAGCAGGGGAGGGTCAGAGAGAGAGGAAGACACAGAATCTGAAACAAGGTCCAGGCTCTGAGCTGTCAGCACAGAGCCCGACGCGGGGCTCGAACCCACGAACCACGAGATCATGACCTGAGCCAAGGTCAGACGCTCAACAGACTGAGCCAACCACGTGCCCCAAAACTATGGTTTTTAAATCTAAAAAGTGTATAGTTATATCAAAGAAAAAGCAGAGATACAGAACTCATGTTTTGTTTTGTTTTGTTTTTTGTTTGTTTCTTTTTCTATTTTGAGAAAATACTGAGGAGATTTCACTAGCAAATTAACTCTTTTAGTCTAAAGATTATTGGATTCAAAGTCAAGTGACTGGATTCCAGTCTGTTCCCATCACTAAGATTCTGGACACAATGAATGAACATCTGTTAGTCTTAATTTCTGGCTCCCTAAATGAATTGACCTGTTTGTGGCTCTCAAAAATCCCACCTAGTCCTCATTTACATGAAAAGGCCTATAAGGTCCTAGAGCTAGACAAATAGTGTCATTGTACAAATATTCTCAATATCCTTGACAACTAAATCTAGGTATTTTATGCAGCCAGTCACTTAACAATAGTTATACATTTATTTTTGCCTAGTGGCAGTCCTCCTTAAGGAAGGTCCCGTGTAAGCGTATGTGAACAGGTTGCATTGCGTGGAGAAGTAGAGACAGATGATTTAATTAAAAAGTACACAAATACATGATGACACAATTTCTGATAGTTATCAATATTTTGATGGGAAAAAATCCAAATTATGAGGCAAAAACGTATGGGGATGGGGCCTACTTTACAATATAGTGTGTTCTAGATTTAGAGAGCCAGATAGCATCCACTTATGAATTTGCATGATCTCTTGTAGTATATATCAGAACTATTTCAAAATAATGAACTGTATTTTTATCATGAACCAGTGATGACTTAAAAGGTAAGGAACCTAAATAAAAAAAAAAAAAAGTAGGTAAATAAGTAAACTTGTCCTATAGCGAACAGAGAAATCTGATTTTGTAACAATTAAAAGCTCCTAGCTAGAAATGTTTTTTAGAAAACATTTTAATTATCATCTTTCAAAAGTAAGGAGGCACAAAATCTTTAAATCTGCAAATAATTCTAAGCCTTTCCTATGGTGAAATATCAAGCTGATTGAATCAGATGGTGGAAATATTTTGAAAGCCTGCAGGAATAGGAAGGATAATGCTAGATGACTTTTAATAAGGCAAGTGAAAAAATAAACATTTTGGGAGAAATATTCCAAACTACGAGGTTGGCAGTATGGTAACATTGACCCAGCACTACCACTTGGTAAAGGCTCTAGAGAACATTTATAGTGGACATTAGTATACGAAAAAACTTCTCACCCAACATAAAACTAAAAATAAGAAGGATGAAATAGAGCATTTTAAATTATGGAGCAAGTTTAATTTTGTTCTTTTCTTAGGAAAAAAAAAGGGGGAACACATTTTAAATTGAGCATGCTGTGTTCAGTCCTCATCTATTTATCTTATCTACTTAAAGTTTAAATTGTGCCATTATGATGACATTTCAATTTGGAAAAAAAGTATACACTTTCAAGACCTGAAATCAAACCTAGAAAATGAGGAGACTAGCTTTTAATTGCTAAAATTATAATACCCCCTGTGTCCTTTCTTGATATTTCTATTACTAAGCAAATACTAATTTTAGAAGAGCAATGGGAAAGAAAATAATTAGGCATTCATGAGATGAAAATGATTTTTTACAGCAATGTGACTATTGTGTTTTAACCTACTTTCCCTATCTATTTAGCCATGTCCTTCATGTTGACAATGTCACTTTCCGCCTGTAACTATGACAGGAAATCTCTCTCCTCCCAAACATTGTGTCCCATGGGTCAGGAGGGTACCAGGATCCATACTGCACCATCCTGACCAGGCTCTTTACTACGTAGACTATTTTTCCTAATATAGCAGTTTGGAGTAAGAGAGGTCATTAGCTTTTGAGCAGCCTGCAAAAGATTAATAGCTCAAGAAAGCTCAAGGAAGAGTCCTTTCTGTCTTAGATACACCTTGTCTGCTCTGGATACTCCCTGTGATCGACCTCATCTTGCGTCTGCTGCCTGCCTAAGGCTTGCTTACCGAGAGTTGCCGTGCTTCTCAGTGCAACCTGTGGGTTTACCTGGGTGTGGGGCTTTTTCAGATACCCCTGTCCAGTCACAGTCACGGGGGCCTGTGCTTCAGGAAGATCTTACGATGCTGCTGTTTGTCATGTCCAAGTCTCTAGGTACTTTTGAATCGTGCCGCCATGATTCCCAGCCTCTACATTGTCACCTGCTGCCACTGCTCTTTTATTTGTGACCCCCCCCCCACCAGGGTGTGTTCTAACAAAGCACTACATGTTGTGTTGGTGGGGATGACTCACCATATGCCTAGGATCTAGCTTTACCATCTAATGTTAAGTGCAGCTGAAAGGTGGTAGGAGAAATGCCTTGATTTTCTATTTGTTTTTATCCTGTAGGGAAAAAAAAAGGAAGGAAGGAAGGAAGGAAGGAAGGAAGGAAGGATGGATTAGCAAATTTAGTGATCAGTGAAGCTTTCCCTAGGGAAAAAAAAAGAAAGGAAGGAAGGAAGGAAGGAAGGAAGGAGGGAGGGAGGGAGGGAAGGAGGGAGGGAAGGAAGGAAGGAAGGAAGGATTAGCAAATTTAGTGATCAGTGAAGCTTTCCCTAGGCCTGAAAACCCACATTGAAGATACTTTGCTAATTCTTTCTCCATGTCAGATCACCTATGTGATCCTAATTACATTGAAGTGTTTTGAACTTCCTGCTGCATTTTTAGCAACTGCATTTGAAATAAAGCCCTGGGCCAGCCATAGACGTTACCACCCCAGAATTTATTTCATAGAAATAGATGGTTTAGGTGGCCCATGAATTAGTCCATTTCAGGCTAGCTTCTGGCAATGGTATTGTAGCCAATGAAACATTCCAGTGGCTTGTGTTTGCTTGAGTCATTTTATGTTGTAAGAACAAAAATGAAATGTAAACAACAGTCTTCCACCACAGACCATGGTGACAATGGCAAATGTAATTGGTTTAATAAAAATTCACTTTATGTGCAAATTTTTAAGACTACAGAAACCATGAGCAATGTATTACCCTTGGTCCTTTCATAACTTAAAGGATCACTTGACTTCGTTCTAGTAGATTTTACTGCCTGGCAGTAATCATGACTAGGGAAAGACAAAGGAGGAGGAGGAGAAGAAGAAAAATCCCACAGAAATGTCATTTTTAACAGCTTTACTTTGGTACAATTTGTATAAAATAAACCCTCACTACAGTGAAGATAATGAACATATCCATCACCCTCCAAATTTCCTCGGCCCCTTTGAAATCCCCCATCTCAGCCCTCCCACCGCCCTACTCTGCAATTACGCCCAAACACTGGTCTGCCTTCTGCCACAGTAGATTACTTTGCATTTTCTAGAATATTTTTCATATGGAGCCATACAGTATAATCGTTTTGATTGAAGTTTTTCATTGTCTGTGATCATTTTGAGATTCATCCGTGTTATGGTGTATATTACTACTGTCATCCTTTTTATTGCTAAGTTGCATTCCGTTGCATAAATAAACATACCATAGTTTATCCATTTTCCTGTTGGTGGACATTTGGGTTGTTTTCAGGTTTTGACCAAATGCATAACCCTGCTCTAGATATCTACCTACAAACCTTTGTGTGGTCATGTTGTTGTTGTTGTTCTTGTGTAGGTATCTAGCTGTGAATTGATCTTATCAGATGGTTAAGTGCACACTTAACATTTTTAAGAAACCGTGAAATTATTTTCTGGCATGGTTGTAGCATTTTACATCCTAACCACATGGGAGAGTTCTGGTGGTTTTACCTTTTCGTCAGCACTTGACTTGGTCAACTTCTTCATTTTAGCCATTCCTGATTTACTGTAGTGGTATCTTGTTGGGAATTTATCTTGAATGTTCCCAACAGATAATGACATTGATCATCTTCTCATATACTTATCTGCCATCCACATATTTTCTTTGATGCAGTGTTTGATCAAATCTTTGCCTAGTTTTTATTTTTTTCTTACTTAGGAGTTTTGAGTAGGTTTATCTATTTTGCACTTAAATCATTGATCAGATCTATCATGTGCAAATGTTTGATACAAATTTGTAATGTCATTATATTAATAATGCTTCCATTAAGCAGAAACTTTTAAACAATGGTGTAATTAATGTATAATTTTTTGTGGTTGTGCTTTTGGATCCATAGCTACAGAATATTTTCTTAATCCAAGATCATGAAGATATTATTCTGTTTTCCTTCAGAAATTACATAGTTTTAGCTTTAACATTTAGGGTCATGATCAATTGTGTGTCAATTTTGTATATGATATGAGATAGGAATCAAAGTTCTTTTTTTGCATATGGATTTCTGGTTACCTCAGCATGATATATTGGAAACAAACAAACACTGCCTGTTCTCCACTGAGTTGCCTCTGCTCCTTTGTCAAGATCAGTTAGTTACCCGTGTTTGTGTCTATTTCTGGATCCTTCTGTTCTCTTCCACTGTTTGTCTCCCTTCACACCATTAACACATTCATTTTGCTACTGTAGCTTGGTTTCTCTTGAGATTAAGTGATGTGAGTTTTCTACCTCTGCTTTAAATATTCTAGGTCATTCGTAGTGCCATAATTTTAGACTCACTTTGTCACTTTCTAAAGTCAACCAATCAGTCTATCCTGCTATGATTTAGATTAGGATTGCAGTGAATCTCTAGACCTACTTGGGGAGAACTGACATTTTACCAGTACTAAGTCTCTTATCCACTTGTTTGAATCATCCTTATTTTCTCCCAGCAATTTTTTGTTTGTTTGTTTCAGTGTGCTGGTTTTTCCCACCTTTTGTCACATTTATTTCAAGTATCTTATTTTTTTTTTTTTTTGAGTTTTTAAACTTGCAGGTGAGGGACAGAGAGAGGGAGAGAAAGAATCCCAAGCAAACTCCACACTGTCAGTGCAGAGCCTGAAGTGGGGCTTGATCTCATGACCCTGAGATCAGGACCTGCCCTGATATCAGGAGTCCATGCTAAACCAACTGAGCCACCCAGGTGGCCCTCAAGTATTTCATATTTTTAAATGATACAGTAAATGGTATTTTCAAAAGTTCAATCTCCAACTGTTTGTTGATGGTATAGACAATTATTTTTGTATATTGTGCTTGTATGTTTCAACTTGGCTTAACTCACTACTTCTAATGGCTTTTTGTAGATTCCATAGGATTTTCCACATAGAATCTAGTCTTTGAATAAATATGTTTTTTTCCTTTTCTTTTTAAAAATTTTCTCTTTAAAATTGATTTTTAAATTTCTTAAAGTTTTTTTTATTTGTTTATTTATTTATTTTTGAGAGAGAGAGAGAGTGATAGAGTATGAATGAAGGAGGGACAGAAAGAGAAGGAGACACAGAATAAGCAGGCTCCAAGCTCTGAGCTGTCCACACAGGGCCTGACGCGTCGCTCAAACTTGTGAACCACAAGATCATGACCTGACCCAAAGTCAGACACTTAACTGACTGAGCCACCCAGGCACCCCTCTTTTTTTCCAATCTGGATATCTTTTATTTCGTTATTTTGACTTACTGCATTGGCTAAAGCCATCAAGACAGTGTTGAGTGGAAGGGTCAAGACATCCTCACAGTGTCCCTGTTTTTAGGAAGAAAGCCTTCAGTCTTTCATTGTTAAGTATGCTGTAGGCTTTTGTGTAGATGCTTTTATTGGTTAAGGAAGTTCCTATCTCTTACTAGTATGATGAGAAGTTTTTATCAGAAGTAGATATTAGTATTTGTCAAATGCTTTTTTTAACGTCTGTTAATATAATTTTGATTTTACTTCTTTTTAGTTTGTTAATATGGTTAGTACAATAGTGATTTTTTTTTAATGGAAAATCGAGCCTGCATTATTGGGATAAACTCTAATTGGTCAAATTATCCTTTCTCTCTCTCTCTCCCTATATATAATTGAATTTCTAAGCAGCTTTGTTTCTAATTTCTAAACATTTGGTAATAGTTTGTTATTTTTGTATTTGTGATTATGAGGGGTATTCATCTATAGTCTGTAACGTTCTTACTTGGTTTGAGTACTATAGCAATGATGGCTTCGTTGAGTGAGCGAGGAAGTAGTCACTCCTTTTCAATTTTCTAGAAAAAGTTTGTATGAATCAATACTATTTTTTCTCTGAATGCATAGTAGAATTCACTGGAAGGTTTTAACTACAAATTCAATTTCTTCATTAAATTGTAATAGACCCACTCAGGTTATTTCTTTCTTCTTGACTTAGCTTTAGAAAGCTTTCAAGGAGTTTGCTCATATCATTCAGGTTGTCAAATTCACTAGCATAAAACTGACCATATTTCTTTATTATCTTTTTAATATCTGCACGTCTATAGTGATATAACCTCTGTCATTGCTGATGCTATAATTTATGTCTTCTCTCCGGCCAGAGGTTTATCTATTTTATTGATCTCAAAGAACCAGCTTTTTATTTCACTGATTCTTCTCTATTGTTTTTCTGCTTTATGCATTATTTGTGGAGCAAATCACAGCCTGTAGACAAATCTAGCCCTACTTCTGTAAAGCGTCATATCTATGAATGATTTTTATAGTTTTAAAGGATTGCAAAAAAGAATATACAACAGGGACGCTACATGACTCACAAAGATGAAAATATTTATTATCTGGCCCTTTACAGAAAAAGTTTGCCGGTCTCTGTTTTATATCATTGATTTCTGCTATAATACTTTGGATTAATTTGTTCTTCTGTACTTACCTTTTCACTTTAAAAAATGCTGTTGTGGGGCTCCTGGGTGGCTTAGTCAGTTGAGCATCCGACTTCGGCTCAGGTCATGATCTCACGGTTCGTGGGTTTGAGCCCCTCGTCGGGCTCTGTGCTGACAGCTCAGAGCTTGGATCCTGTTTCGGATTCCATGTCTCCCTCTCTCTCTGCCCCTCCCCCACTCACCCTCTGTCTCTCTCTGTCTCTCAAAAATAAATAAAAATGTTTTTAAAAATGCCTTTGATTTGAGGCCTTCTCTCACAGACATTTGTTAAAATAAACTTCCCTATTTGTATTTGTCTCTTCTTTCCCTACCTCATCTTTTTCTCTTTGTCTGCCCTCTTTTGGTATGATTTATTTTATTATTATTACTTTTTTATGATTCCCTTTTATCTCTGTAGTTTTCATTTTGGAGAGTTCCTATTGCTATGTCTTTAGATTTTGTACTTCTTTTCTTCTGCCCTTAATTCTATCCAGTATATTTTGCTCTTTTTATCTCACACATTGTAATTTTCAACTCCAGAATTTGGGTTTTTTGTTTTGTCTTGTTTTTCATTGTTAACATGTTCTGTGTCTCAAATACTGAGCATATGGAGTACAGTTATAATATCTCTTTTAATGTCTTTGCCTGTCTCAATCTGGATCAGTTTGTATCATCTGATTTTTTCTCCTCATTATGAGTTTTCCTTTCCTGTTTTTTTGAATGCCTGGTAATTTTTTTTTATTGGATGCTAGATATTGCCCTTTATATGTTGTTTAATGGTGGGATATTATTCTTATTTTTCTGTACATGTTTTAAACTTTCTTTAGGGACATAGAAATGTTCCTTGGGGAAGGTGTGACCCTTCCAGGTCACATGCTTAATCGCTAGGCAGGCCTGGGGCATCGGAAGGCCTTCCTGTCTCCCGCCACTGGCGTGGGGCACCAGTGCGAGCTCTTTCCGATGCCCTCTGTGTCAGTCAGGACTTTTTCCAGCCTGGCACGGTTCCTGGCCTGTTAGCTCTGTCCTTTCCATACTGAAAAGAGACATCCCTCTCCAGCCGGTATTTTGACTAAAACTTAATAAGGTTGATAAAGAAAAAGAAAATTATAGCTGAGTCTCATTTATGACCATTGTTACAAAAATCTTAAATAAAATACTGGGAAACCAAATTAAGAGTAGACATAAGGGATGAAATATGACCCAATTGTGTGAATACCAGATATACTTATATGTATTAACATGAGTTAATCAATAATGTAATTCAGTAATGTAATACAATAATGTATTAAGAGAAGACTACAATTATATGATCTTATAGATGGTGAATAACTATTTAATAAGATTAAACATATATTTATGGCTAAGAATTTACCAAACTAGAAATAAAAGAGAAGCTTTAAATTATTGTTTTTTTTGTTTTTGTTTTTGTTTGTTTTAGTTTAGTTTATGTTTTGAGACAAAGAGAACACACACAAGCATGAACAGAGGAGGGGCAGAGAAAGAGGGAGATGGGGAATCTTAAGCAGGCTCTACACCCAGCACAGAGCCTGATGCAGGGCTTGATCTCACGACCCTGAGATTGTGACCTAAGTGGAAATCAAGAGTCAGATGCTTAACCAACTGAGCTACCCAGGCATTTTGACAATTTAAAAAAAATTTTTTTTAATGTTTTTTATTTATTTCTGAGAGAGAGAGAGACAGCATGAGCAGGGGAGGGTCAGAGGGAGAGGGAGACACAGAATCTGAAACAGGCTCCAGGTCCTGACCTGGCCATCAGCACAGAGCCCAACACGGGGCTCGAACCCATGAACCGTGAGGTCATGACCTGAGCCGAAGTCAGATGCTTAACTGACAGCCACCCAGGCGCCCCGAGAATGTATAATGTAAAAAGGATCTATTAAAAAACAGTTATAACAGATATGACAAAAATACTCAAACTTTTCCTTTAAGATTGAGAGAAAAACCGTAACTGTATCTACTATGAACAGTGTAATGAAGTGTTAAAAGGCTTGAAAAAGAACAAAGCTATCATGGTTGGATACAATGAAATACAACTGTTGCTATCCATAGCTGATGTAAATATGTGTGTAGAAAGCCCCAAACAATATATAATTATGTCAAACAAGTTCATTAGAGATTTGTAGCTTTTTTGTATAAAATTCAATGTACAGAAATCAATTGCATTATTATTTGCTAGCAACAGATAGTTAGAAAATGTGGTTTTTCTAAGTTACCATTTATAATTGCATGCATCAAAAATATATTGAACCTTGAAATACAACACAAGATTTATAAGACCTCTGCAAATAACTTGACAAAACTTTATTGCTAGAGGTTAAATAAACCCTCAGTAAATGGAGAGTTGTATCATGAATTATGAGCAATCAGCCCTTTTCTTAACCACCCCAGAAGGTATTCAGTAGCCACAATGTGCAATCAGCAAGTTGACTCATTATCTCATTACTTAGAAGAGATGCATACTTGTTGCTATAATCAGTTTGTTTTCTCCCACTCAGGAGTACATTGTGGTTTTCTTAAATTTTTTTTTTCCCTTGGAATGAGCCATCCAAGTTCAAGCCTCCACCCAAGAAGCTTTTCGTGTGCAGCCAACATCTGCTGTTATTCTGGAAATGACCAGTTTTGCTGCTGGAAAGAAAAGGCAGTGATTTATCTGTTTTCTCGGTAGCAGACAAGGAGAAGAAGGAGCTGATACATGAGGGGAATTTTGTTGGGTTATGAGTCATGATGGGCTTGGCCTTCACCCCTTCATGTCTGGAATGGAAGGCCCTGGAGCCTGCAGATCATCTCATTGAACTCGGGGGTCTAAGAGCTGGTGAGTGAGGTTTCTGAATAGCTCCCTTGGTTCCCAGTGGAACTGCAGTTTTAAACTTGGGAAATTATTTATCTTTCTGTGTCCCTTTTGTGTTTCTGTTTAAAATTTTAGGAGAACAATCTACTCGAGATACTTATAAGGGCAGGTTACCATGGATGTGTTTTGTTAAAACCCTGTGAAATCCTTACCGTCTCTCTCATTCACGTTTAAGCAACTGCTCCAACCAAAACCAATCCAGACTCACTTCCTACTTGTATGGGAACTCACTGTGTTCGAACTTCCTGAAGCTTCACCCCTTGTGAGGAACAGAAGATGCAAAATGTCCTGGGACATCATTTTAGCTACTTTCCTTCAGCCTGCCATTCCCAGAAGCAGTTTTCCTTGGAGGAAGGCGGCCTCAAAGATGGGGTGCTATATGTCCGAGCACTGGGGTACACAGTGGTCCAGATATGTCACTTTCCTCCCGACTCTCAATATGCTCAAGGGCCATGGCCTCCCCCCACCAAAGGGCAAGGACAGTGCTCCATGGTGAGCCTGGTTCTGTCCCTCGGCCTGTGGCATCGAAAACCTACCACCCCCGGCATAACTTCAGCTAATAACTACTAAGACGTCCTTTACTTTTATATTATTCGCAGAACCACATCTGCTGAAAATAAATTTACATTAGGAATTAAGATAATGCCTCCAAATCACCAGTGTGATAATTCGCTAAGTGAAAATTGACTCATAAAAGGAAGGTAAAACAGCGAACCTCTGATTGCGAAGTCTCCGTAGACGATTGGAGATTGCACATTGAAGACCATATGTTTCAATGCAAATGTGACATGTATCTAATATTGGGAGCATTTCCAGAAAACGCGGCGCAATATGCTCTTCCCAAAAGATGAAGTCTTGCGTGGGTAAGGCCAAACCACAGTTACTCACGGCAGTTTGTGGATTGTATGCATCTGGGAATGGCACCTCAAAACAAACTTTCCTTTTAGACTGTAATTCCATTTGTGAGACAGCAGCAGATGGCTGAGCTGGCATCGAAACTCACTTCTGCACATTCCTGAGTCATCACGCTTGTGAAGGTGCCAGGAGCGTGAGTGACCATAAGGCCAGGTTGTGGATGGTTTTATAATATAGCCCAACTTTTCTCGTATTGTTTGTAGGTGAAATCTCTGCAAGAGTTCTCCGTGGACGTATTTCATAAGTAACAGATTTGAATGCATTGGTTTTCTTTATTTTCTTTTCTTTTTTTAAGTCATTATTTTCTTTGTGAGAGAGAGAGAGTGCGAGTTGGGGAGGGGCAGAGAGAGAGGGACAGGGAGAATCTTCTTTCTTTTTGAAATGTTTATCTATTTATTTTTGAGAGAGTGCAAGCACAAGCGGGGGGTGGGCAGAGGGAGAGGGAGACACAGAATCTGAAACAGGATCCAGGCTCTGAGCTGTCAGCACAGAGCCAGATGCAAGGCTCAAACCCATGAACCGCGAGATCATGACCCAAGCCTAAGTCGGATGCATAACTGACTGAGCTGCCCAGGCACCCCTGGATACATTGGTTTTAATAGCAGAAGTTTTATATTGGCCTTGTGACTGATCAGAGATCATTTATGCTTCCTAAAATGTCAACAGTCAAAATTTTGCAGATGTCTGATGATATTCTACTTTGACAGTGTCTATATTTATACACACACGCGCGCACACACACACACACACACACACACACACACATACACTTTCCCTGAAAATGAATGCACACAAATAATTCGCGCCTAGCACTTGCTCAGAAGTTCATATTCACAAATTATATACTATTTGATCAAAATGTAAGGAGCCTTTACAAAACCGCACCTAGTCTCAGATCTCCATATACATATGTCATGGTCTGCTGTGAATGCCGCTAGGTTCTCTGTCATTATACTTCCTACTCTTTTTAAAATTTAATTTTATTATTATCTTTAGTGTACTTGGGAAACCAGGAGAACAGTGCAAGTGCTATGGTGCTAAAGGAAGAACCACCCGTGACTGCATGGCTTGATTCTGTAGGCTCAGCTATGGCTCCTTGGAGTGAAACAGCAAAGCCAGAGGGAAGGGGGAGGCGAGGCCCACCTAGAACCTCGCCTTAATAAAGAGTGATTCTGGGGCGCCTGGGTGGATCGGCTGGCTGAGCATCTGACTTCGGCTCAGGTTATGATCTCCCAGTTTGTGGGTTCAAGCCCCGTGTCGGGCTCTGGGCTGACAGCTCGGAGCCTGGAGCTGCTTCAGATTCTGTGTCTCCCCCTCTCTCTGCCCCTCCCTTGCTTGCACTGGGTCTCTTTCTCTCAAAAATAAACATTTAAAAAAATTAAAAAAGAGTGTTTCACATTTCACCAAATTAAAAAAAAATGTTAGTCTCTTTTCTCAAGCCAATAACAAGGCTTGTCCCTATGTTATTCAAATTGCTCATTTATTGAGTCTTTTTCAGGAAGAAGCCAAGACGGAATTATATTTATTAGAAGGAAGAAAATATAGCAACAGATAAGAGCAGTCATTTCAACTGAAGGGAAATATCTGTATAGTACTACAGACACTTGGTAAAAGGTTTTCCCATTGTTTTGGTAAAACAAATTCTATCTCTACTTCTCTCTCTATGCTGAGCTCTTCCTGTTGGTTGTTTATGTTGTAAATGTTACCTTTCATGGATACTTGTTTTATGTAAAAAAAAATTCTTTTCTTATATTTTAGTTAGCACAATGCAATATTGGATTCAGAAGTAGAATTCAGTGATTCATCACTTAATATATAACATCCAGTGCTTATCACTAATAGCCATCCTAATAGCCATCACCCATCTAGCCCATCCCCCACTCATATGCCTCCAGCAACCTATAGTTTGTTCTCTGTCATTAAGAATCTCTTGTGGTTTGTTTCACTCTTTTCTCTTTCCCCCCACTCCCCATATGTTCATCTGTTTTGTTTCTTATATTCCACATGAGTGGAATCATATGGTGTTTGTCTTTTTCTGATTGACTTATTTCATCTAGCGTAATACATTCTAGCTCCATTCACATCGTTGCAAACAGCAAGATCTCATTCTTTTCAATAGATGAGTAATATATGTATATTGTATATGAACACATATATACACAATGGAATAGCCTCTTTATTCACCAATCAGTGGACATTTGGACTCTCTCCATATTTTAGCTATTGTTGATAATGCTGCTGTAAACATTGGGGGTGCATGTACCTTTTTGAATCTGTATTTTTGTATCCTTTGGGTAAGTAGCTAATAGTGCAATTGCTGGATTGTAGGGTAGTCTTCCTGTTAGTTCCTTGAGGAACCTCCATACTGTTCTTCAGAGTGAATGCACCGGTTTCCATTCCCACTAGCAGCGTCAGGGCTCCCCTTTCTTCACAACCTCACCAACACTTGTGTTGTTAATCTCAGCCACTCTGACAGGTGTGTGGTGGGATCTGATCGTGGGTTTGATATGTATTTCCCTGATGATGAGTGATGTTGAACCTCTTTTCATGTGCCTGGTAGCCATCCTGATGTCTTCTTTGGAAAGGTGTCTGTTCATTCTTCTGCTCATTTCTTAACTGAGTTATTTGGTTTTTTTGGGTGTTGAGTTTTGTAAGTTCTTTATAGATTTTGGATTCTAACCCTGTATCAGATATGTCATTTGTAAATATCTTCTCTGTAATGGCTTCATTATAGTATTAGTAATGATGATTTAGATCCAGTTACTTATAGAATTCTGCTTTTGTAGTGCCATAACTGTAATATGGAAAAGAGAAACCTAAGAATCACATTTTATGAAATTAAAAAAAGGACTGTTTTTTATACCATCAATTTTGTGTTTGCTTGGAAATTAAAACTAAAGTAAAAAATTCTGTAATTAACAGGAAAGTATATATTTTTTTGAGGATCAGAAACCAAAAGTGACCGTTATTAACACATAAAAAGTCATCATGATAATTGGATTTGACAAGTGCAATTGATCTAGTTTCTGTGTTGTGTCATGAAGCAAATGATATCATAAAATGGCATGGAGAGGCAGTGGTTTGAATGAATGCATCTTCATAGTCACTGAGTGTGTGAGTGAATGCTGCTTCTCTCTCTAGCAAGGTGCCTGGTACATAGTGGACATTTAAATGTTTGTTGAGCCATTTAATTAAGTAATATCCACTTAAGCCCACCACTGACTAGCCTGTTAAGCTTTAGCAAGTTACCTCACTTTTTAAGAATTACTTCTTTTTAGCTCTAAGATGTGCATCCTAAAAGCACCTCATTAAGTTATGGAGAAGACATGAGACACTATACATAAAATATTTCACTTTGTGCCTGGCACTAATTTGCATATCTATACCACTTTCAGAGTCTTGTTCAAACACCAGGGTTTTCTCTTTGTTTTGTCTTTAAGTAGTATCAGCATTTCTCATTAAAATATGGAATATTATATTAGGATTATATTAAAGTGAAACACATAAGGAAATCTTTGGCCATCATCAGATGAACATGAATGCGTGATGATAGAAACTGTGTACTCAGGATTAGCAGGAATATTTGAAAATTCTTGCCCATCTTTGCTACTCTCTACCATAGGGACTACTGACACAGAACTAAATAAAATGGCTAAATTATTTACTCACAAAGAGGATTTAACTGTAATTCAAACTTAAATATGCATATTTATGTAAGATCTGCTGAACTACCAATATACTAGTCAAGTTTCAAAACAGAAGTATTTTATTTAAAAACAAACAAAAAATACCAAAACAAAACAAAACAAAAAAACTTTTCCCCACAATGTTCATTCATTTACTACCTAGATGTAGAAAAACATTTGACTTTGAATGGTAGAAATGACATTAGGGATGGTTTTGTATTGCAGAACTATATAGTCAAATTATATAACCATTTTCAGAGACAACTCTTTCAGATATCAGCTAATTTTCTACTGGGGGATCCTATTCTGGAAGAATTTCATTTTGATTTGACTATATCTTTTTATTCACAAACCTTTAAATCATCAAATCTTTCCAACCAATTACCAGAACAATAATTTTAACTTTAGAATAAGGTTGAATAAATACTTATCAAGATGGAATCTTATTAGGGTATTTTATCCAAGTTATTTGAAATAGACAAACTATGAGTAATTTGAATAAAAAAATACAGAATTAGTGAGCTCTTCTGTTTTTGTGGTCCACATGAAATATTATACAATTATAGAAATCGTGGGTTACTTCTTTTGAGATTTCCTATTACTATATTCTCCTGTTGTGGTTATACATGCACATTTGTGTCTCCTAGAAGATTGTAAGAACCTGGAAGTCAAATACAAATCCTTATTTTCATTTGTCCAAATCATTGCCCCAGTTCATTGTTATTTATAACATATAAATCTTCATCCCCTTGGGATGTTCAAAGTTTATACTAAAATTAATTTTGAGATTTATCTTCTCCAAGCTTAAACCTTAAACAAGCTTAAAAATACACTTATAGCACATTGTAATGAAATTTAAATGTATTATGTAATACATTAATAATGCATTTTGCATGGCGATATTTTGTTATTAGAAGGTAGTGTGATGTGTGTTATAAAACTTCACTGCTCATAGTATCAAAACCCTCAGTCAATTATGCATAGACATGGTTTTAGAATCCGAAACACTGTAGTTTTTTGAGAAGCTTGGTGCTCATTTCTTATTTTGTTGTTGTCTTTTTTAATGTTTATTTATTGTTGAGAGCGAGAGAGAGCTAGAGCAAGAGCTAGAGCAAGAGCAAGAACGGGGGAGGGGCAGAATCAAAGCAGCTCCAGACGCCGAGCTGTCAGCCCAGAGCCCGACGCGGGGCTCGCACTCTCCAACTGCGAGATCATGACCTGAGCCCAACCAAGTGGGACGCTCTAACCGACTGAGCCAACAGGTGCCCTGGTGCTCATTTTTTTTTTTTTTAACTTAGCTGCTTTTAAAAACCACTCCACATTAAATTGAAAGGTTTTCACTAAAAAAAAAAAGGAGAGAGAGAGAGAAATAAGTGCTTTGTTACTTTGCCCTAAAAGCTAATACACCCACATTTCCTTAAAATAGCCTGTAAATCCCATGCCCTTTAACTTAAATCTCTTTAATCTGATTTTCTATTAATTGTCTACATTTGCCCTGATTTCCTCCCAATCCTGTGTGTCTTTCTCATATGAACGCTAAGGCTCCGGCTGGTGGCTCGTAGGCCCGTGTGCCCCAGCAGCAGCATGGGGCCACAGAGTGACCATGATGGATCAGGACCTGCTGGTATGGCAGCTGCCAGCAGGACGGGGCCCCGCGTGAAACGCTGCTCGCGGTAGGTGTTGGACAGAAGCTGCCAAACCGTCAGCCCTTGCTCTGTTCTTCTCAAATCCCTCCCAATTTACTTGATGTCAATTATGTCCAAAAATAACTTGGCTTATCCATTACGTGCTAATGTAGCGGCATTAATAGCACATTTGTATAAGTAAGTTAATTTGTCTAAGGAATGGACCCAAATGTGTTGAACTCTGAGAAAAGATGATGAATTGTGTAGTTCCCTGTTGTGTTGAAGGTAAAACATTTTAGGTATTTATGCAAACATTAAGATGATTTCAAACACCCTGGGTAGAAGTGGGAGATCCTATTACTCTTCCTCACTGGTGGGTTGGGTGGCATTTATAATAGAAATATTTAGTTGAATGTTTCAAAGGCTCTCGCCTGATTAGATCCGTTCATGCTAAATGATTTGCCAGGTTGCGTTTACAATCTTGTGGCTGAAAGAGGTTGTTTTCAAGTCAACATGTATGGTTCCTTTTTAGAGATAAGAATTTGCTAATTAAATATTTGTACTTACGAGATATATAAGAGTAATGTTGAGAAAGTATTGTGTGCTTTGGGAATAATCGTATAAGACGAGAGTTGCTCTTCTAATTATAAAACTCTGACCTAGTCTTTAGCATTCTCAATCCGACAGCCGGAAATCCCAGTGCTATCCTCTTCTAAGTGTAAATAAGTTCTTCTAGCACTGAATGAAATAATTCAATGCCTTACCAATGGCCAGAGCAGTGGGTCTCAAAGTTTAGCATCTCCTGGACCCACAAGTGCCTTTGGAAATGACTTGAGGCATACCACACAGTTGAGGGTTTGGTGTCTCTGGGAATGACGCTGGGCACCTAAGACTTCCTTAGGTCAGATCGGGGTCTAGTGAATTTCATGGAAAATATTTGGAGGCAGAGATTCATCTGTTTCACCTTTGCTGAAAGCAAGTGTTGTGCTGGTTAGGAAATCTCAAACACCTGCTGCCCATTCTGCGTGTATTCTGAACTCATCAAGTGAAATTAAGTGTGAGAGACAGTCTTGATGAGGTGGCAGGCATCAGTCATTTTCAGATTTTTGACACATACTTTTCATTCCTCCTTCGTGCAGAGAATTAGCATTATGGTGTGAATCTTCATTGGTTCAATCGTTGGCAGTTGGCACTGTCATAAGCAGCAGATGGGTGGCTTTAACTTTTAAAATTGTAAAGACTGTTTGGATACAGTGCTCTCCATTACCGAAACATTCCCCTGAGGCATCCAGAGACAGGACGGATAGTTGTAGTCAGAACATATACTGAAATTGGCGTTGAGAGTATGTGGAGACATATTTCCGTAAAAAAATGTTGAACATTTTATACTTTTAAAAAGTTTTGATGTGCATTCTCTGTTGTTTTATGGAAACACTGAATTGCGATATTAGAAGAAGGCATGTGCAGACTCCAGAGCTTCTTTCGAATACCTGTAATACTCCTGGTTGCCACTCCAGCACGTCACAGAAGGAGACTGCCATGGTGTAGTTTTCACTTCCCTTTCTTAGTTCCCTTGAGGGTCGCTGGGTGGGCCAGGCTCAGAGAATGCCTACACCTGTTTCCAGGGCCCCCCCTCGCTAAATTCCAGTTGCCCTCAGTGACCAGTGCATCCATTGTTAGTGTCCACAGCCACTGCCCTACTTCCCACCTGGCTCTGTGGCTTTAGATAAGATATTAATGTCTTCCACAGCTCTGATTCTTTATGTCGGAAGAGGGACTGAAAAAATCCTTGCTTGGGTTGTCTGGATGAGGGAGTGTCAATCAGCACACGCTTGTTCCCTTCCCGTCTTTCACAGAATGATGCGCAGTGGTAGGTTTGGCTCCTGGAACAATTTCACTTAAATACAAGGGCCCGGTTTAACTAGAGGGAAGTCTCCGGTGGCCTGTCAGAGGACTCCTGCTTAGTTCTTCTTTGTCTCAAGCCCTTTCCATCTGCTTGTATGAAAATACAGAGAGAAAGCTTGACAGGCTTGACTCTGAGATTGGGGCAACAACAGATCCGCTGGACACGGGGCTCGGTGTACCGAGTGCAGAGAAGCCTTTGCGGTTGGAATGATGAGCTTGAACAACAGGCCAACATTTAGCAGGAACAATGGTGAAGCTCTTTATTTAAGGTTTTAATTCTGGTTGGTTGACATTCAGTGTTAAATTAATTTCAGGTGTACAGTATAGTGATTCAACAGTTCCATACGTCACCTAGTGCTCGTCATGACAAGTGCCCTCCTTGAACCCCATCACCCCTCTCCTGCCACCTCCCTTATGGTAGCCAGCAGGTTGTTCTCTAGTTAAGAGTCTGTTTCTAGGGGCGCCTGGGTGGCTCAGTAGGTTAAGCGTCCGACTTCAGCTCAGGTCATGATCTCATGGTTCTTGGGTTCGAGCCCCGCTTCGGGCTCTGTGCTGACAGCTAGCTCAGAGCCTGGAGCCTGTTTCAGATTCTGTACCTCCCTCTCTCTCTCTGACCCTCCCCTGCTCATGCTGTTTCTGTCTCTCAGAAATAAATAAAACATTAAAAATTTTTAAAAAGTGTTTCTAGGTTTGCCACTCTCTCTTTCCCTCCATGCTCCTTTGTTTCTTAAATTCCATGTATGAGTGAAATCATATGGTATTTGTCTCCCTCTGACTTATTTCACTTAGCATTATAGTCTCTAGCTCCATCCATGTCCTTGCGAATGGTAAGATTTTATTCTTTTTTTTGTAGCTGAATAATATTCCATTGTATATCTATATGCATCTTTTTTGTCCATTCATCAATCACTGGCTACTTGGGCAGCTTTCATATGTGAGCTATTGTAAATAATGCTGCTGTGAACATAGGGGTACTATCCATTTAAATTAGTGGGGTTTTTTTTATTCTTTGGGTAAATACCCAGTAGTGCAATTGCTGGATTGTATGGTATTTCTGTTTTTAACTTTTTAGGGAAACTTCAGACTGTTTTCTACAGTGGCCGCACCAGTTTGCATTCCCACCAGTAGTGCAAGAGTGTTGTTTTTTTTTTTCCCTCCACATCCTTGCCAATACTTGTTCTTCCTTGTGTTGTTGATTTTAGCCATTCTGCCTTGCTTGAGGTGATATCACATTGTAATTGTTATTTTCATCTCCCTGATGGTAAGTGATAATGAACATCTTTTCATGTGTCTGTTAGCCATCTGGATGTCTTCTTTGGGAAAATGTCTGTTCATGTCTTCTGCCCAGTTTTTACTTGGATTATTTGTTTTTAGGTGTTGAGTTTTGTAGTTCTTTATATATTTTGGATACTAACCCTTTATTGGATATGTCATTTACAAATATCTTCTCCCATTCTGTCGATTGCCTTTTAGTTTTGCAGATTGTTTCCTTTGCTGTGCAGAAGTTATTTATTTTGATGAATTCCCAAGAGTCTATTTTTGCTTTTGTTTCCCTTGCCTCAGGAGACGTAGCTAGAAAAATGTTGCCACAACCAATGTCAAATAGGTTACTGCCCGTGTTCCCTCCTAAGATTTTTATTGTTTCAGGTCTCACATTTAGGTCTTTAATCTATTTTGAATTTATTTATTTTTTTGGTATGGTGTAAGAAAGTAGTCCATTACATTCTTTTGCATGTTGCTGTCCAGTTTTCCCAACACCATTTGTCATTACTGTCCTTTTTCCATTGGATATTATTTCCTGCTTTGTCGAAGATTAATCGACCGTATAGTTAAGGGTTCATTTCTGGGTTTTCTATTCTGTTCCATTGATCTGTGTGTCTATTTTTGTACCATACTGTCTTATTGTCATAGCTTTGTAATAGAACTTGAAGTCCAGAATTGAGATGCCTCCAGCTTTGCTTGTCTTTTTCAAGTTTGCTTTGGCTATTTGGGGTCTTTTGTGGTTCCATACCAATTTTAGGATTGTTTGTTCTAGTTCTGTGAAAAATGCTGATGATATTTTGATAAGGATTGCATTAAATGTGTAGATGGCTTTGGGTACCATAAACATTTTAACAGTATTTGTTCTTCAGATCCATGGGTGTAAAATGTCTTTTTCATTTCTTTGTGTCCTCTTTCATTTCTTTCATCAGTGTTTGCGGTTATCAGAGTACAGATCTTTCACCTCTTGGGTTTAGGTTTAGTCCCAGGTATCTTATTATTTTTGGTGCATTTATAAATGGAACTGAGCCCTTAATTTTTTCTTTCTGCTGCTTCATTATTGGTGTACAGAAATGCAACAGATTTCTTTACATTAATTTTGTATCCTGTGACTTTACTGAATTTGTTTATCAGTTCTAGCAGTTTTGTGTTGGAGCCTTTCTGGCTTTCTATATATAGTACCTCGTCATCTGCTAACAGTGAAAGTTTTGCTTTTCCTTACAGATTTGGATGCTTTTTATTTCCTTTTGTTGTCCAATTGCTGTGGCTAATACTTACAGTATTCTGTTAAATAATAGTGGTGAGTGTGCACTTCCTTGTCTTCTTCCTGAACTTAGGGGGAAAGCTCTCAGTTTTTCCCTATTAAAGACGCTCTTTGCTATGTGTTTTTCATAAACGTTGAGGCACGTTCCCTCTAAACCTACTTTGTAGAGGGTTTTTATCCTGAACGGATGTTGTATTTTGTCAAATGCTTTTTTGAATCTATTGAGATGATCATATATCCTTTCTCTTATTGATGTGCTATATCACATTGATTGATTCATAAATATTGAAACAACCAACAACATAGGAATAACTCCCACTTGATCGTGGTGAGTTTTTTTAAACTTTTTGTTGAATTTGATTAGCTAGTATTTTGTTGAGAATGTTTTCATCTGTATCGCTTCTCGGCCTTTTGGCTAAGATCAAGTGTAGAATGTTTTCATCTGTACTCATTAGTGATATCGGCCCATCGTTCTCTTTTTTAGTGGTCTCTTTAACCGATTTTGTATTAGGGTGATGCTGGCCTCATAGAATGAATTGGGAAGTTTTCCTTCCTTTTCGATTTTTTGCAATAGTTTGAGAAGACTAGCTCTTAACTCTTCTTTAAATGTTTGGTAGAATCCCTCTGTGAAGCCATCTGGTTCTGAGTTCTTGTTTTGGGAGTATTTTTGATTACTGATCACGTTCTTTGCTGGTTATTGGTCTGTTCAAATTTTCTATTTCTTCCTGGTTTCAGTTTTCGTGGTTTATATTTTTCTAGGAATTTATCCATCTCTTCTAGGTTGTCCAAGTTATTGGAATATAATTTTTCAGACTATTCTCTTACAATTATTTGTATTTGTATTTGTATGGTGTTGGTTGTTATTTTACCTCTTTTATTTGTGATTTTATGTCTTTGAGTCCTTTCTCTTTCTTTCTTGGTAAGTATGGCTAGAGCTTTATCAATTTTATTGGTGTTTGCAACAACCAACTTCTGATTTCATTGACCTCTCATATTGGTTTTTTTTTTAAGTTTCTATTTCATTTATTTCTGTTCTAGTCTTTATTATTTCTTTCCTTGTGCTGGCTTTAAGTTTTATTTGTTCCTTTTTTTTTTCTTTTAGCTCTTTTAGGTGTAAGGTTAAGGTGCTTATTTGAGATTTTTCTTGCTTTTTGAGGTAGCTGTATATTGCTAAAAACTTCCCTCATCATATCACTTTTGGTGCATTCCAAAAGTTTTGGACCATTGTTTTTTCATTCTCATTTGTTTTCATGTACTTTATTTCTTATTTTATTCCTGATTGACTCATTCATTGTTTACTAACATATTATTTAACCTCCATGTATTTGTGGTCTTTCTGGATTTTTTTTTCCTTGTGATCCACGTCTAGTTTCACAGTGCTGTGGTCAGAAAAGATGCATGGTATAACTTTGATCTTCCTGAATTTGTTGAGACTTGTTTTGTGGGCTAATATGTGATCTATTCTGGAGAATGTTTTGTGTGCACTTGAAAAGAATGTGTATTCTGCTGTTTTAGGATGGAATGTTCTGAATACATCTGTTAAATCCATCTGTTCCAGTGTGTCATTCAGAGCTATTGTTTCTTTGTTTTTACTTTATATTATAAAAAGGCATTGCACCAATACGAAATAGGAGAAAGCCATTTTTTTATGTACAGGAAAAAATGTTAATAAATTAATTGGGTCCCACTGCCACTGTCCATTTAGGTCTGTACTCTGCAATTTCAAAAGACCTTGTCATACTGTATTAATTCCGTAGAGAGTATGGAAGATGAGACTTGGATGCATCCCATATCAGACCAAAATATGGATATAGAGGCTGGAAAAGAGAACTAAAGAGAGACATGATAAGAGCTTAAAATATGGGAAGGCACATCAATTTTGAACGAGTTGACTTGGTCTCTGAGACTCCAGGGGATTGAACTTGGATTGAAGGATAGAAGCTATCAAGACACAGATTTCTTTTGTAAGAGCCAGCACTATTCAACCAGGTGATGGGTTATGTTATCAGATGGTAAGGCTGCTGCCATTGGAAGCATTTAAGAGGAATTGGTTGTCTACTTACCTAGCTGCTGGGAATGGATTCCTGCATCAGATAGGTGCCCTTGAGGGCTTTTCCAACTACTGTTATCTCTGACCCAGTGAGTTTACATCTGTTATCTTGTCTATACTGATATAGATTCTCACATACTAAAATTACCCTTAAATTGATTTACAGGATTTATTTTATTCTGCCAAAGAATATATGAAATACAGAAAGTCATTGGATTTTCCATTACAATATTTTTTGGATTCCTTTGAATTTTAGAGATTCTGTTACTTTAGGATTCTTTTTTGTATGGAGAAGGAACTAGAGTAAAAGTTTATTGTTAGCTTCCTCCTTATATTTCAAATAACAGTAGATAAAGACATATTTTAAATGTAGAATTGATAAAATATAAATATTTAAAGTCACTTTTAAAGGCAAAAGGTACCACCAAGGCCAGGGCTCAAGATCAGCACTCACAGTCCGTTCTACTAGGGTCTTGCCTTATTGGTGTTAAATATTTTTATACCTCCCCTTTAGTTGCTGTGATTATCAAAGAAGACATGTATAGGAAGGTTTGAAGTGAGAGATCGGAGCTCTTAGTACACACATGCCCAGTAGCTATCACAACTACCGCCTCCCACTTTAGCTGCTTTTGTGAGGGTACCTGAGGCTCACACCTAGGCCTTCTTTTCTGGGCCTTGGCTGGAGACTTTCTGTGGCCAGACGGTGCCATCCCCTCCCCTATTTTAACTCCCACATCACCTTTATACAGGCTAATGGGGTTTTACTCTTAGGAAAGCCAAGAACGTTATTTTTGGTTGTGACTGTGTAATCACTTATTTATTTTGCCAATACCAAAGGAATTAGCCTCCATTCTTAGGAAGCTAGGAAATGGCAGATTTATACACATTCAAAGTATATTCATACACTCACATGCGTATTGATAGAAAAAGTATCATTTTTACCAAATATTGGCTTTTTTCACCAAGACCGTTTAATTGTCTTGGTCTTGTCATCTGAAGGCAATGTGATTTGTTATGGATAAAAGGCTGAAGAATAATCAAGTGGAAAAGAAAAAAAAAAAAACCCACTGTTGCCAAGGGGGAGGAGCCCCCATGGTACGTTTTGTGCTCTCGGGGCAGAGGGACTGGACACGTTCCTGGTTTGTGCCTGTGTTCGTGCTTTCCTCTGTCTTGGGATGCGCAGCCATCCCCACTGCTAGCTCCTCACCCCTCTTCCTCCCATCCCTCAAGGCTGACCGCAGCTACCACCTCTCTGTGAAGTCGTTCCCAGGCTCTGCTCCTTCTGGAGGGTCAACGGCTGCAGCGTCAGCGCTCCAACCTGTCCCTGAATTCCTGTGTTTCCACCGCCGGCTCCACACTTCTGTGTCTGCAAAGTCCTTTATTTACCAGTCTCCTCTTCTCTAGATTGAGAGATCCTCGAAGGAAGAAGTTGCTTTTCTTCACCCGTTGGCCCATTGCACAGCAGTTGTTCAATAAATGCTTTTGAGTTACTTTAAAGGAAAAACAGATGGGCTCTGCACATAAAACAATCAGTGTGCAGGTGGGGGTGGGGGACTATGTGTGAGGAATCATTCTTTCTCACATAGGATTGTTCAGGGCATTACGGCGTTTAGCATCCCTGGCCCTGCCCACTGCAGCAGTGGTGTCCATCCCCATATCTGTCTGCACTCTGTTAAGAAATGCTAGCATTGAACTTGGTAATCCTCTTGGACAGAATTCCATCACACTGCCTTGTATTCTCTTGGCCACACCCACCAATGAGAAAGGAGATGAGGCCATAGAAATCATGCACTTTACATTTAACGTAAAATACCTTTGAAAGTCTTAACTATCTCATCTCGCGAAAAAGTGCCCATTTCTGTTGTACACACTCAGAGCTGGTAAAACTTTATATTAAAACCATTGGTGAAACCATTATCAAAGCCCTGACATTTTTAAGCAGGGGGCTTTCAGTAAATATTCTTTCTTGGGTTTTGTGAACTCTGAAGAAAATCAATTATTCATTCTTCTTAAAAAAAAGTAACATTTTTTTCATCATAAAAAAAGAACTTACGCTGCAAGATTAAGTGATGGATGTGATAAGTAATTCTGAGCAATATAAAGTCACTTGTCAGAATATAACTCATACCTCATATATTTTTGTCTTCTGATCAATATTCAGCATATAAATGGCCCTAATTTTCCATGTTCAGAGGAAAAAGAAGGAAACAAAGCAAATAAAGGTGAGGATGGAATTGGAGTGTTTCATGGTATATGACCATCATTTAAATTCTGGCTTTTGTGTTAGATCATGAAACAGTAGAGTACTTTAACTATGGAAAGGTTATGTATAGCAGAGAAATAATATTACCCCTAAGAGGAATGCAAGAAAAAGTGTGTGAAGATGGGACGGACTTAGAGGGAAATTTTAATGTAAAATTATTCTAGAAGAGTGTCAATATTGTGTGGTGAAGTGCTTTCTAACCATGTCTGCTCTCTTTACATGGGATTCTGATCACTCTCTTCCCACGTGGAAGCCCATCGAGTCAGTCAACCCAGTCCCTGAGCAGTGCATGGAAACCTATTTCAATCTATGGAAATGTGATTCCTCCTTAAATTTAGTATGTTAGTGTTGTGACAACCACGTGGACATGTGGCTTCTCATTTCTGAGACTGGTTTTTAGTCTATGGTAAGTAACTTGGGCGATTAAAGAGAATATCACTGATTTATAACAGCTCCTTTTCTGCCTCACTGTTTAACAAAGACTGTTTGATTTCTAAGGCCAAAAAGAGAATTCTTTGTAAGGAAGCCATTTCTAATCTCTGGAAGTATGAATGCCAGCGACCGCAGGCAAAAGCAATTCTCAAAAGCTTTCTAGGAGGTAGCTTTCTATGTGATAATAGCTCATCTAATATCATTCAAATATTAAAGAGGTTTAAAACTTCTAACATCATTGATAACATTTTCATCCTCGGGCAATTGATAAAAGCAGGAACATATTGCTTTAGGAAAAGCCTTTAGGTGAATGTATCATACAAAACATTACACAAAAATACAGCAAGACGTAATTTTATCTGACTCGTAATCCCTGGGAACATTTGATGATTGTTTTTAAAAAGATTCTTTCGCATGATGATTCATGGATTTCTGTTGTCTCCTGTTATAACTAGGAATCTTCATTCTAGTTTGGCATAACTTCCAACGATACCGCAAGTCAAATGATGTAAGCGTTGCTTCTCAGCCCTTTCCAGTCCCTGTTAGCCTCATCCAGGGAACTTGAATGTGCTAGCGTGCCGACTTCCTACCATCAGCGGTCTCTGATTTGATGCTTTGCATTTCACTGAGCCCTGGATGGCTATCGCCAGATAGCTGGTAGACATCACTGGTGTATATCATCACTGGTGTATATGTGGTGTATATTCTTTTATCCCTATGGCTCTCTGAAAAGATCTTCACAGTTTAGTGTCTCTGAAAATAAGGTTTTCAACCAATTTCACATTGACCAGTTTGAATTTCATTTAAAATTGTGTACAGTTTGAGTTTGGCTGATTCTTTTCAAATATGACTCTTTTCCTAAAGAAATTAATCGTTAAAAATGTCATAAGGTCAATTCTGAATGGCTGAAGGATATCGAATAACTTTCAAGGTAGTTATTTGTTTAAATGAATAAATAAACAATAATTCCTACATGGATTTTCTCCAAATATCCTTATGTATTTTAAAAAATAGCCACTAAAAGGGGTATCTGGGTGGCTCAGTCGGTTAAGCGTCCGATTTGGGTCAGGTCATGATCTCACAGCGTGAGTTGGAGCCATGCGTTGGGCTCTGTGCTGACAGCTCAGAGCCTGGAGCTGCTTTGGAGTCTGTGTCTCACTCTCTCTCTGCTCCTCTCTTACTCATGCTCGTTCTCTCTCTCTCTCTCTCTCAAAAATAAGGAAAATTTAAAAAAAAAATAAGAAAAATAAAAATCACCACTAACATGTATAACTGTCTGGAAAATATACAAAATTCAGAAAACTCAGAAGAGTGTTTAGGCTGGTTGGCTTGTGAGTCTGGCCTCACAGGGAAGCTGCAGCATGCTACCGGGTGTCACCATGAGCATCCTGTGGGGCTGTGACATGCGGCTGCTTGTAATGCTTGGCCTTAGGCACGTAGAAATAAGACGTAGGGAGCAGGGTTCCTGACTCATTGAGATGAAGTCCCAGGCGAGCCATTGCTGTTTTTAGAGTAAATTGAGGGTGCTTCCCTTGAGATGAGTTGAAAAATGGTACAGAGAGTTTTTAATCTCACCTAGGACTAAGGAAAAAGGCACAGGGGAAATGGAGGTAGTCAATAACCCAGAGCTCTTAATTAAGATAGCATTTGGCGACCCTAAATCCCAGGATCGATAACTTGTGTTAACCAGCCAAACAGAGTGTTAGAGAAGAAAAGCTGTTTGTCTGGATCTCTTTGTATTCGGGAAGCTTAGATCGAGAGCCTCAACCTGCGGCGTGAGGGCTACAGCTAACATGTCACTCAGCTGTCAGTAATAAAGTCGCTGAAAGCTAAAATTCCTTTTGAAATCAATCATTTAAAAGTAACAGGAATCCTTATGTATATACGGATAATTTTTTCCAAAATTAAATATCCCAGGTCTGCTTAGATTTGCACACTGACTTTGCTTTTGAAATTAAATTACTGGGAAATAACTCAGTAGATTTAAGAATGAATAGTGATTTTGTTTGTTTCTTTCACGTCAGATGCAAATAATTGAATCAGTCAACCTTACTAGTTCACAGCACAATATAATAATTTGTTTAGGCAAGGTATCTTTTTTTGTTTTATTATTTTTTCTCTTCATCCCAGATCTACAGTATTGTACACATACACTCACACATGTCATTGTAAAATGGCGACTGTATTAATTGTATACAAGGATTAGTAAATTTTATTTTTTTTGACCAGAGAGAGAGAGAGTACATGAGCAGTGGAGGGGACAGGACGGGGAGAGAAAGAATTGTAAGTAGGCTTTATGCCCAATGACTCAGGGCTCGATCCCACAACCCTGAGACCACGACCTGAGCCAAAATCAAACAGTCAGATGCGTAACTGACTGAGCCACACAGGCGTCCCAAGGATCAGTGATTTTTTGTATTTATTATTTTATACTTAGCAAAAGTTTCTAATGTATCTGTAAAGCAGAATGAATTGAACAGCTGCGGACTACCTCGGGCAATTTACAAAGCCTTGCTGATATCGACAAAGATTTCCAGGCCCTGCCCATCAGTCTGTATTTTACTACATATGCCTTGTCCTTAACAAGTGGTTAATAAAGAGTTTGGCTGGTTTTTATTTTTACAGATTTACTGAAGTATAATTGACATACAATAAACTGCACACATCTAGAGAACACATGCTTATAAATGTTAGCATATGATATTCCCAGGAAGCCATCACCACAGGCAAGGTTGTGAGTCAGTACATCACCCCTGGATGCTCCTTGAGCCTCTTTGCAGCTTCTTCCTTCCACCTGCCTCTCTCTCCCTCCCCAGACAACAGCTGATCTACTTCCTGTCATTCTAGATTAGTTTGCTTTTTCTTGAGTTGTATATCAATGGAACCATACGGTACAGACTCCTTCGTCTGGCTTTACTAAGCACAGTTATTTTGAAATTCATTCATGTTGTTAGCATAGCATTCCTTGTTGGTGGAGTGTGTTCTATTGTATTAATTACAACCTGTTTACCTGTTCACCCATTGATGGACATGTGTTTTTATCCATTTTTAAGCCATTATAATTTTATAAATAAAGCTACTATAACTATTTATGAACAAATCATTGAATAGGCATATATTCTTATTTTTATTTTTATCTTTTACTTACAATTTTTTTAATGTTTGTTTAATTTTGAGAGAGAGAAAGATACAGGACGAGCTGGGGAGGGACAGAGAGAGGAGACACAGGATCTGAAACAGACTCCAGGCTCTGATCCATCAGCACAGAGCCCAACACAGGGCTCCATCTCACGCTGTGAGATCATGACCTGAGCCAAAACCAGACACTTAACTGACTGAGCCACCCAGGTGCCACTATATTCTCATTATTAGAAGTAAATTAACTGAATCATGTGGTAGGTTTGTGTTTAAATTTTTAAAAATTGCCTCTTTTCCAAAATGGTTACTATTTTAAATTGCCAAAAATAGTGCATGAAAGTTCCAGTTAGTCCACATCCTTATACATATTTAGTATGATTGTTTTTCTTTTCTCTGATTTTAGCCATTCTAATAGGTTTGAAGGGTTATCTTCTGTGGTTTTCATTTGCATTTCCCTAGCGTTTAATGATGTTGAGCATCTTTTCATGTACTAATTTGCCACCTGTGTATCTTTGGTGAAGTATTTGTTAAAATCTTTCGCTCTGTATTTTTAAGTCAGTTGTTTGTTTTCTTACTGAGTTTTGAGAGTTCTTATATATTCTATACACGTGCCATGCATCACATATGTCTTGTGTGAAGACGTTCTCCCAAGATTTGGCTTGGTTTTTAATTGTTCCTTTAACTGCGTCTTTCAAGGAACAGAAGCTTTTCATTTTGATGTAGTCTAATTTATCAATGTATTCTTTTATAGATCTTTCTTTAGGTGTTTTATCTAAGAAACTTATACTGAAATAAGATCATAAGGATTTTTTCCTTCAGTGCTTTTTAAAAGTATTATTTCCAGCTTTAACATTTTGCATAGAGGCATAGGATCTGTTCTGGGTTTATCTTTGTATAGAGTGCAGGATACAAAGTTCATACTTTTACAATGAATATCCAGGTGTTTTCCTGCTACTTGTTTAAAGACTCCCCTTTGTCTCTTGAATTTCCTTTCAATCTTGGTCAAAGATCAGTTGGCCATATATGTGTGAGTTTACTGCAATTGTGTTTCCTTGATATATTTTTAGATGTTGATGCTAATACCAGTTGATTACTGAAGGTTTATAACAAGACTTGAAGCCAGGTAGTGTTAGTCCTACCGCTTTGTTCTACATTTTCAAAGTATTTTTGGCTATTCTAGGTCCTCTGCATTTCCATATGAATTTTAGAATTAGCTTGCCAATTTCTACCAAATCCTTTTGGGATTTTGATTGGGAATATATAGATTAATTTGAGAAGTACTGTAGTTTTTAGGGTATAGTTTTTATAAAATGCTGGCCAGATTTATTCTTGAGTAGTTTATATTTTTGATTCTACTGTGAATGGTAGATTCTACTGTAAAAGGTGTTTTAATTTCAATTTTAGATATTTTATATATTGACTTTGTAACCCAAATTCTTGATAAAACACTTATTTTTAGTAGCTTTTTTTGTTGATTCTATAGGAATTTCTATGGAGACAATATTGTCTTTGAGAATAAAAGTTTTACTTTTTTCTTTCTAATCTTCATGCCTTTAATATTTTTTGTCTTATTACAGTGGGCATAACCTGTAGTACAATACTGGATACAGTGGTAAGATTGATAATAAAGGCCTTGATCTTGGAAAGTATTCAGTGTTTTGTCATTTAATGTATGATGTTAGCTGTAGATTTTCATAGATGTTCTTTATCAGGTTGAGAAAGTTTTCTGTCCTAACTTGCTGTGCGATTTCATGAAGAATGGATATTGGATTGCATCAATTGCTTTATTTTAAATCTGATGAAATGATTATGTGTTTTCTCTTTTCCATCTGTTAATAGAGTGAATTGATAATTATTTTTTTTCTTATAATATCTTTTTATTGTTTTTGCATCAGAGTAATACAGGCTGAAAATAATGAGTTGCAAAGCATTTTCTTATCTTTGGTTTTCTCTAGAATTTGTGTAAAATTGGTACTGTTTCTTCCTTAAATGATTGAATTTAACAGTGAAGGCAACTGAGCCTGGAGTTTTCTTTATGTGAGGTTTTTACAACAAATTCAGTTTCTTTAATGAACTATTCCGGTTTCAGAAACTATTCAGAAAACTATTCAGGTTTTCTATTTTTTATTGCTTGGGATTTAGTAGTTTATCTTTGTCTTTCAGGGAATTTGTCCATTTTATCTATGTTGCCAAGTTTATCAATATAAAGTTGTTCATAATATTCTGTTCTTCTTATATTTGTAGAATCTGTTGTGATGCCACTTGTTCCTGACATTGGTGATTTGTGTCTTCTCTTTTTTTCCCCACTAAGTTTTATGAGACATGTATCAATTTATTGGGCTTTTCAAAGAGTAAGCTTCTTATTTCATTAACTTTTCCTTATTGTTTTTCTGTTTCCTCAACCATTGATATTTTACTCTGATTGTTTTTTCTTTTTCCTTTTTGCTTTGCTTTACATTAGCTCTTTATTTGCTAGTTTTTATTTAATGTTTATTTATTTATTTTGAGAAACAGTGTGTACACACAAGTGGGAGAGGGGCAGAAAGAGAAGGAGAGAGAGAATCTTAAGCTGACTCCATGCTGTCAGCACGGAGCCTGATGTGGGGCTTGATCTGACAACTGTGAGATCACGACCTGAGCCAAAATCAAGAATCAGATGCTCAACTGATTGAGCTAACTGGGTGCCCCATTTTTCATTCTCGTAACAGTATCTTTCAAATAAAAGAAATTTTTTTATGAAATACAATATAT
Organism: Crocuta crocuta; assembly: GCF_008692635.1. Taxonomy (NCBI): domain Eukaryota; kingdom Metazoa; phylum Chordata; class Mammalia; order Carnivora; family Hyaenidae; genus Crocuta; species Crocuta crocuta. Next base: position 7,249,515 of record NW_027528624.1, on the reverse strand, counting down.
AGGTTTTTTTGTTTAGTTTTTAGTGGATAATACTTTTGGTGTCCTATCTTAGAACAATTTACCTATCCTAAGGTTACAAATAATTTCTCCTACATTTTCTTTAGATATTGTCTTGTTTTACATACTATATTGAGGTCTCAGATTCAATTTGAATTGAAATTTGTATTTATATCAAAGCTTGATTGGTATTTGTTTGCATATAGATGCTTAATTATTCCAACACCATTTATGGAGAAGACATTTCCCCATTGAATTGCCTTTTCATCTTTCTCTGGAATCTATTGCCCATATGGAGTTTTCTACTCTATGCTATTGTTCAATTTCTGTGATGCATAGTTAGCAATAGTATTGCTGGGTCAGAGGATGAACATAGGTTTTATTTCTCTAAGTACTGCTGCTATGCTATTTGTATTTTAATTATGATAGGCAATCTAGCAGAAACACAGTTTTAATTTACTTTCCTATTACTTTATATGAGAATAGTTTATTTCAAAACAAAAAGATAGTTACCTCATATATAGATGTCTTATAATGTGAAAGTTGTTATAACTTTTCATGAATGAAGCAATATGCTCCCACATACCAATACTCCTCCAGAGTGTTCAATATAAGCCAGGTTCTTGTAATGTGTCTCAGGTATGAAATAGATCCTTCTAAATAGTCACCATTTTTTCAAATAAATGGGATGAAGATATATAGATACATAGTTATAGATATTGTTTCATGGGACTAGTAAATACAACAGCATAAAGTGTATTTTGTTTTATTTTGTTCTATTTTTTTTTTTTTTAGTAAAGATACTTTTGAGGACATTGGGACATATTTGATATTTTCAAATATTTTAAGATTTTTAATACATTTGAACTGAAATGTATAATGATCTCAAAGGATGTTTGTCATAACAGATCTATAAAATATAGAATTGAAACGGTAGTATTTATGGACTACCTACTGCTAACTCAGTCACTATGATGGGGTCTTTATAATGATTAACTCAGTTAAATTCCAGAATATTCATTTTATAAATGAGAAAATCAACCATCAGAGAGATTAAGTGGCCTCACCAAACCCCACATGGCTAGAGAGTGCTGAAGTTCTGGAACTAACAAAATCATTCTTATCCTTATGAATTGAAGCCATTTCCTATCCTACTTTTCCCAATGGCCAGCCTTCATGGGATTGGTGCCTTATATAGTCATTTATGTTTATTATATTTTTTTGGTGATGAACTCATAAAGAAAGTAAGGCTAAAAAAAAAACCAAAATGAAACTTTGGAGGGTATAATAAAGTATTTTGTGGGTAAATGAAATAAAGTTATCCTTTTTTTAAAGTTTTATTTATTTTGAGAGAGACGGAGACAGTGCGAGTAGGGAAGGGAAAGAGAGGGAGAGAGAGAGAGAGAGAGAGAGAGAGAGAATCCCAAGCAGGCTCTGCCCTGCTTGCGCAGAACCCAATATGGGGCTTGAACTCACTAAACTGTGAGATTAAGACTTGAGCCAAAATCAGGAGTCAAATGCTTAACCAACGGAGCTACCTAAGTGCCCCAAAATCAATTTCTTCCTATTAAATTGAAAATCACCAGAAATTGAATCTAATCTAAAACCAACCTGATGTAACTGATAGTGTAAATCCTGGGTGTTTAAATTAATTGAGAAAGAAGCATGCTGATGAAGGTGAATGTGTATTTACAATATAGTATCACATAATTGTCTACCTGAATTTACCACACTTCATATTAGGCAATTTTTAATATACTAATGCTTTGGATTGGCCTCTAAAAGAGTGAACTGTTCAGCTATCCTAAGCCTGTTTTCATTTGGGATAATGTATTTTCCTTATTGGGTTGTTATGGCAAGTTAATGAGGTAGCGAATGTTAAGCATTTGCATAGTTCCTGGCACATTCTTATTGGGGAGAATATTAAGTGATTTAATTATCCATTGTTGCTTAAGTAATGACCTTAAAACTGAGATTATTAAAACAAGTAATTTAGTTTGCTCATGATTTGGTGGTTAGGGATTTGGGCTCACCTGGGTGGTCCATCTTTGATCATCTGGGACAATCAAAGGTAGAGGATCCACTTCCAGCATAGACTCATTCATGCTTATTCTCCATGATAGTTGTCCTCGGCTCTCACAGGGAATTAACATCACAGATACTTGGAATCCCCCCCGAAACTTCTGAGCCAGATGATCAGAAGTACTGGTCGTTTACATTCTTGTTACAGCTCCTTGAGTGATTCTCAGATATAGCCAGAGTTTAGAACCACTTTACTAAGAATCCAATTTTAAACTAAATGTGTTATTATTATATGTTTGTTGAAAAAATTAAAATCCAGTGTTTAGTCAACAAATATTTGCTAAGTACCCTGATAAAGAATATGTAAAGAATAAAATAAAATGTATTCATGAAACCTTAGACATAGCCACAATTAACATTTTGGTGTCTCTTTCCAGGCTTTCACACCTTTATCATGGAGCATTCTATTGTCACGTTAGTTTCTTGTGTTGTTAAATATCCACTGAAAGTGAGATTTGTTTTCCTGCCATGGAGTTCTTCATAGTATCAGTGCTTTGTGATATCCTTGAACAATTCCTCTGCATTTGGATTTTAAAGTTTCTTATTCAACTTTTCACTACTAAAATAACATAGGGATAAATGTCATTAAAAAGTCACCTATTGGAATTTCTTTTATTGTTTTTGGCTTAACACACATTTCTTTGTCCTGTTAAAATTGTTGCCTATGTTGTAAAATTATACTTTCACACCTTCATAACCAAACCAATAAGCACATAAAAAGATACTCCAGCATCACTGATCATTAGGGAAATGTGAATCAAAACCTTCTGAAATACCATTGCACATCCATTAAGATGGCTATTATCCAAAACAGCACAAAACAAAACAAAAAAAAAAAAAACAGGAAATAACAAGTGTTGATGAGGATGTGGAGAAATTGGAATTCTTGTGTGTTGCCGGGGGGCTTATGAAATGGTACAGCTACTGTGGACATCAAGGATTATGGTGATTCCTCAGAAACTTAAACAGAGGGTACCACATGATCTAGCCATTCCACTCTGGCTCTATTCTTTTTTTTCTTTTTTAATGTTTTTTATTTATTTCTAGGAGAGAGAGAGAGACAGTGTGAGCAGGGGAGGGTCAGAGAGAGAGGGAGACACAGACTCTGAAACAGGCTCCAGGCTCTGAGCTGGCAGTCAGCACAGAGCCCGACGCGGGGCTCGAACCCACGAGCCGCGAGATCATGACCTAAGCGAAAGTCGGATGCTTAACCGACTAAGCCACCCAGGTGCCCCACTCTGGCTCTGTTCTTAAAAGCACTGAAAGCAGAGACTGGAACCAATACTACTTATAAAGCATCATTATTCATGGAACCCAACATGAGGTCAGCAAAAGGATAAACAAAATCCATGTGTGCGTGTGGATGTGTACATCCACTAAATGGCCTCTTTCTGTCTGTACAACTTTAAGAAATGACCGGATGTAGTAAAAGTAATACTGGGCATGAGGTCTTATTATACCCCTTCCATTTTAAAGCAGTTTTGAACAAAGAAACAAAACAAGGCAAAGACTTCTGCCTTGCCATTTTGTAAGAGTCAAATATTAAAGCACATTAGCTACCTTTCTCGCGGGTAATACATTCTGGTAGGAAAAATAGTTCTGGTCTTAATGTCTCTGTTAATTAATGATTACCGTGTCCAAAGTCATTGCATAGGGTTGCCAGAAAACTGACCACCCGGTTAAACTTGAATTATACATGAAATGAAATCTGAAGTTCAAATTTAACTGAGTGCCTTTTGTATTAAATGCAACCCTAATCTCAGTGCAACTGGTTTAAGTTATCGGTGCTTTCCCTTACATCATAATTATAATAATTTGTCTTAGCTATATTCCTACTGTAAACTTTCTGAATCATTGGTTGTATTCATTAAATTAATGGAATTTTAAAAATCCCATTTACTGTTCAGGTGTTTCCTAAGTAAATTAAGCTAGTTTGAGAACTATTTTGTTTTGAAAAACTGTAATGAAGTCAAATCAATTGTCATTTGTAGCACATAGGAAAAAAAAAAGATTTCTGTTTAAGAAAAGATCAAGTTTTTTACTAGCATTATCTTTTTAATTACTTCTGGTGTCAGTGTACTGTGGTTTGTAAAGCAGAAGTGATAATAACTGTAAGGTGCAAAGCATGACAAAAGAGCAAAGATTTTATTTGTGTCTTTTTAAGGAAAACAAAGGTATATAAAGGAGGGCATGCTTTTTTTTAACAGATAAAACTTTAACCTTTAAATGCTACAAGTTTTTTTTTTTTTTTTTAATATCTGATTTGGTTGACAAACCAAATGATCAGTTTTAAAAGATTACTTCTGTGGTGCCTGAGTGGCTCAGTAGGTTAAGCCTCCAACTATGGATCAAGTCATGATCTCAGGGTCCGCGAGTTCCAGCCCCACGTCGGGCTCTGTGCTGACAGCTCAGAGCCTGGAGCCTGCTTCAGATTCTGTGACCATCTCTCTCTGCCCCTCTCCTGCTCACATTCTGTCTCTCTCTCTCTCTCTCTCTCAAAAATAAATAAACATTAAAAAAAAAAGATTACCACAGTAAAACTAGAAGATCTACTGTGAAGATAGCATAACAATTTGGTCTCAAAAAAACAATCGCATAAATACAGAATGATGAGGACCCACCTTAGCATTGGTTCATGTGAAAGATATTTGGGTTTAGTTCATCCCTAGGTCAGTATGAGACCACAGAGCTGTAAGACTATGAAAATGTGTCTATAACCTTCTCCACATTAATCAGAGTTTATCTGAGGTGGAGCAGTGCCTGACACATGGAGGGCTCTAAATAAAAATTTGTTGAATGAATGAAAGAGCGAAAGAATGAAAGAATGAATGAATGAATGAATGAGTGAATGAATTGTTCATTGAACTTGATTCTGAACACCTAAGATGCAACGCCAGTTCTAGACAGACCTTCACGGTGTGAGTTTTATTGACAAACTAGAAAGTGGCCACAAGAGAGAGAACTGTCAGGAAGGCTAAATCTGGAGAGATTCCAAATCTGGAGAGGCTATGTCTGTGAGGGATTCTGGGAAGATGCTCATTCTGGGAATGAGTCTTCACATTTAGAGCTCTCATGTAGAAATGTTAATGTATCTATTTAAATTACTCCAGGGGGCACCATTAGAACAGTGGGCTACTGTGAACCATATCAAAAGAATAGACAATGTGGTCATTAAGCAAATATCTGTCAGATTTATGCCTCTGGTAATAAATGGTAATAGTTGATGGGCTCCATTGAGCCAATTGGCCTTGGCTTAGTCTAACCAGATATGGAGGTGTGGTGATTTTTAGAATCCCACTTCTGTCCCTTAGTAGCTATGAGGTGCTGCACGACGTTTTCTAATCTTCCCTTTATTCACCTTAGAATGGGGATGATGATACCTTCTTTTTTATGATTTTTTAGTATTTTTTCTTAATGTTTATTCATTTTAGAGAGAGAGAGAGAAAGAGCTCAAGTGAGGGAGTGACAGAGAGAGAGGGAGACACAGAATCTGAAACAGGCTCTAGGCTCTGAGCTGTCAGCACAGAGCCTGACTTAGGGCTTGAACTCACGAACCGCGAGATCGTGACTTGAGCCAAAGTCAGACGCTTAACCAACTGAACCAACCAGGAGTCCCAAACTATTTTTTAATGTTTTTTATTTTTATTTAATTTTTTTTTTTTGAGAGAGGGAGAGAAATAGTGACAGAGAGAGAGAGAAGGAGAGAGAGCCTGCAGGGAATGCCCACGGAGAGAGGAAGACACGGAATCCGAGGCAGGCTCCAGACTGAGTTGTCAGCACAGAGCCTGACGTGGGGCTCGAAGTCACAAACTGTGAGATCATGCCTGAGCCACTCAGGCAGCCAATAATACCTTCTTGATAGCGATCTTGGGGAGACTAAAGAAACTTAGTGTGGGAACTATCTGGCATGTCACAGATGCACTTTAAAAAGCAAGTTCCTCACAGGACTTTTTTGTCTCTTGATTTGGTTGGCGGTTATATGACTGTTCACTTTTTGAGAATCCATTGAGTTATTTCATGTACTTTTCTACATGTCTGTTGCACTTAGCAATAAAAAAAGATAAAAAGTATTTTTTAAAAAAACCACTTAAACCTGGAAAATATTGAGTGCAATAGTCTTTACATGGGCAGTAAGATTTCTTTGGTAAAAATCCAGTTTTGCACACTCATGTATATAGCAGCATTATTCATAATAGCCAGAAGGTAGAAAAAAACCAAGTGTCCATTGATGAATGAATGAATACACAAAATGTGGTATATGTGTGTATACACAATGCACAATATATACACATTGGAATATTATTCAATCTTAAAAAGGAATGAAAGTTTAATATGTGCTACATAATAGATGAGCCTTGAGGACATTATGCTAAGTGAAATAAGCCATATGAAAACTGTATGACTCTACTTATGTGAGTTGCCCAGAATAGCCAGAATCAAAGAAAGAGAAAGAACACTGGTGGTTGTCAAGGATCTGGGTGAAGGGAAAGTGGAGAGTTGTTCTTGAGCGGGTACAGTCTCTGTTTTACAGGATGAGAAGGATCTGGAGACTGGCTGCTCCACAAAGGTGATATGCTTAGAACCACTGAACTGCATGGCTTAACAGTGGTTGAGATGGTCAATTTTATATGTATTTTACCACAATTAGAAAAATTAATTTCACCTTATTTCAATGGGAAGAAAAAGTCCTTTTCATTTAAACACATGAATATTTTTTTCTTTTGTCTGATGGTGTAAGTGAATTGAGATAATTTTTAAAAATTAATGTTTATTTATTTTTTAGAGAGAGAGACAGAGCATGAGCAGGGGAAGGGCAGAGAGAGAGAGAGAGAGAGAGAGGAAGACACAGAATCTGAAATAGGCTCCAGGCTCTGAGCTGTCAGCACAGAGCCTGACATGGGGCTCAAACTGAGGAACTGTGAGATCATAAACTGAACCAAAGTTAGGTGCTCACCTAGTGAGCCACCCAGGTGCCCCAATCAAGATCATTTTAAGGTATGTATGTGATATAATCCATGTGATAACCATTTAAGGAATATCCTTTAACTTGTCATTTCTTCTAGCATCTATTAACATAACATTAATTTCTAAGATAATTCACATGCTGTAGTATTTAAAGGTATCTGAATGTTCTAGATCTCTAGGAGCTTCAGAGATACACTTCAAAAGAAGCCTTTTAATCCTCTAAATATATGCAAAATGTTATGGTACATGTGCAGGTACATCTATTGAGAAAGAGAATCTACAATTTTTTATCTGTTCCTCAAAGGCTCTATGACCTCTAATAGATCAGGAACCCATTATGTAAATGAATCTCACAGAAGCCCATGAGATAGGTGCTTGTCCACTCAGGACTGTTAGCAATATGGTGTCCCCTGCAGTCCCCTTGACGTCTCCTAAGGAATAATTAATAATGGCATGCCATTAGCTTGGCAGACACAGGTGGTATGTCTCCAGGGTCAGCCTGTGCCTGGGACTGTTAACCATCGCCATCAGTGACTGGGATGATTGAACAGGTACATGCTCACCTTGTATCAGGGTCTCATAAAGTCAGATAGGGTAGCAAAACCCGGGGGGACAGGGTCGGATTCCAAATGCTCTTGACAGGTTGGAGAAAGGACATGAGCCAGTCACAGTGAGGTCACCAAGGACAAAAACGGAAGAATAAAAATCAGGGAAGGAAAAAAGGCCAGCAAGTCAAACGGAAAGAAAGAAGAGGTTAAGGAAAAGTCAACTGATAAGGATTCTAAGGCTCATGATGAACCACAGGGAGGGCTAAGATGTAGGTACAACTTTGCAGTCGAATCTAGTGCGTGGTGGAGCAAAACTAGGGAAACAGGAATTTCCTTCCCAGAGATGGTCTTCGTAGTTGAGACCTCCTCGTTCGGCGAAACGCTGACAGCTTCCGAACATTTATCTGCATTCATTATGTTATTTTTGAAGCAGGATGGTTGTGTACAAACATACTTACACATATATGTGTAGTGCTTAATTGTCATGTGTGTGCCTGTGTGTGTGCGTTAGCAAGAGCCTTGGTTGTGTGAATCTCAAGAGAAAATGAACATGCGCAGGTGTACTGAAGGGAATGTGGCGAGTGGCTTTGCTCCATGGCCTTGCTGAAGAGAGCAGGGCTTCCTTCCTGTCCCTTTCGAAGGATTTAGAGCACGTGGCATTTTCTGACCATAAACTCTGGAGAATGTTAAGAACAGGACTATATATAATAATTATCTAAACACATCAGGATTAAACATTGTTAGAGTCCCTTTTTTTTTTCATGTGGAAAACAGACTTTACAAAGGGTGTACTTCTAGTTGTGTCCCTAATTTTAGACACTCCTTATAGCCTTTCGACAACTTCAGTTAACTAGATCCAGATCAACGAAGTTGTCATAAGTTCATTATCATGAATTGCCATATACAAGCCATCACCCACAAAGCATCATTCACAACTTTCAGTAAACACAGTTTCTACAACCAATGTATTAACAAATCTACTTTTATAAAAATGTTGTAAGTATCAAAGTTAGGAATCAACAGCCTTTCAAACTAGACTAACAAAACATAAAGTTTTACAGGAAAATTAGTTGTCCTTAAAGATTAAGCAAAGAGACTTAAGTGAAATGTACCTTTTTGAGAAGATCTCAAATAAACATAATTTTTTAAGTTTATTTATTTATTTTGAGAGAGAGAGAACGAGCGGGAGAGAGGCAGAAAGAGAGGGGGACAGAATTCCAAGCAGGCTTGATCCCAGGGTTGTGGGATCCCGCAACTCTAGGATCATGACCTGAGCCTAAATCATGAGTCATAAGGTCAACCGCCTGAGCCACCCAGTGCCCCCCCTCAAGATAAATATAGTTTTAACTTAATCTTATTTGCTGGTATTTGTATCCATCACTCCCTCCTATTGACAAATGCATAGCACAAGGATTTTCTTTCCCAGTTGCTGGTCTAAGAGTCTCTTATTCTTTAATAATCTTTGTATCAATGATGCACTTTAGACTTACCATCTATGACCTTGACTTACTATCTGTGGCCTTGTTACTTATAAAGGCTCCTTTGAAAAGTACGGCGTTGGCAATTTTCTGTTTCCACATTTTGTAGGTAAAAGTTTTCAGGAGACATAAACAGTTTTCTCTCTGCCAGAGAACCTTTCTGATACTCAGCGATTTTAATCTTTCCTTTTAATACTGATAACTTGGTGATGATGTACTTATATTTATTAATAAATTTATGATAATATAATATGAACACCACATTTAGACAAAATATGTGCTATGGATGTTTCAAACCACGCAGGTCCTAAAAGTATGTCAGTTGTTTTGCATCCACCCTTCACTTTTAATTATATATGAATTTTTCACATATCCATTACTGCAGAATCTCCTATACCTTCCTTAAAAATTACCACAAACGTGGGGTGCCTGGGTGGCTCAGTCAGTTAAGTGTCCGACTTCAACTCAGGTCATGACCTTTGACTCAGGTTTGTGGGGCAGGGCCGCACACTGGGCTCTGCGCTGACAGCTCAGGGCCTGGAGCCTTCTTCAGATTCTGTGTCTCCCTCTCTCTCTGCCCTCCCCTGCTCATGCTCTGTCTCTCTCTGTCTCTCAAAAAGCAACAACAACAACAAAAAGCACCACAACCTTGGCCACTCAGAATACCACTACTTTATTATCCTCTGGTTCTGAAAGTCAGAATTCCAGAGTCAGTCTCAGAAAGTTGAAATTGCGGTGTTGGCAGAGACATCTTCCTTCTGGTGGCTCTCGCAGAGAATCCATTTCCTTGCCTTTCCCGGCTTCTAGAGGCCACCTGCTCTCTTGGCTCCTGGCCTCGCATCACTCAGACCTCGGCTGGTCTCCTGTCACTTCTCGGGCTCCGAGTCTCCTGCAGCCTCTTATGAGGACGTTGATTCTGTTGGGCCACCCAGACATACGAGGTAATCCTCCCACTCAAGATCCTTGATCCCAACCACAAAACCCTTTGCCTCCCAAGGCCCCACATTGACAGATTCCAGCGATTAAGACATGGGTATCTTTGGAGAAGACATTACTCAGCCACAAGTACTTTACTGGTCATGTGCTCATATGTTCACCTAAAGACATGTCCTCATTTCCTCTGGCCTGAGAACTGCTCTAGGCAACTCAGGTCTGTTAACTGCAACTAAGTCCTTGCCTTAGTGGATGGCGCTGAGGAGGTCAGGGAGAAATCACATAAATAAACACGATGACTTTATGGTGATCAGTGAAGAGAAACAAACAAGCAGGGAGCAGATCCGAGAGTGACAGTGTAGGACAGCTACTTAGCCAGGGGCATTGGGTGCAGGATGCTAAGGAGATTACACCGACCAGCAAAGTCAAGAAGGATGAAGAGACAGCCTTAAGATGCCTTGGTGGCTAATGTCCCAGGTTTCAGGAAGGGTGGGGTAGCTGTCCCAGAGGGAGTAAGACTGACTAGTGGGAGGGACAGACTGAAGGCTGGTGTGAGCAGGATGGTGCAGGATGTGAGGCTGAGTGCAGATGAGGCCTGAAATGCGGGTGGGTGCTGGGCATGCTGGCCTTCATGAGCAGTATAAGGAGTTTGGATTTTATTCTAAGGGGAGTGGGGAGTGACCGGAGCTTGGATATGGGGAAGGCCACCCATCTGACTTACATTCCCCTGTAGCCTCTCTGGCTCCTGTGGGGAGACTGAATGGACACAAGCACACAGGAAGCCAGGAGGGAGGAGCAGCACGAACGTCAGTTCAAGAGGCTGGTGCTGGACCAGGATGACCTTGGTGGAAATGGTGAGATGCAGGATGCATCATCCTATGTTCAGGGGAAAATGGAAATTGTCTTGTGGGCCTTTAGCTCTCACCTTCCAATAATCTCTGTCTCCTCTCGCCCCCCCCCACGAACTCTCAGCATGATAGATAACATTAAAACTAATTTCAAGAATAGCAACATTTTTAATACAGATAGAGCTTCTTCTACAATGCAAGCAACTTCTTCAAAATAACTTTTTTAATGTTTATTTTTGAAGGAGAGAGAGACAGAGCGTGAGCAGGGGAGGGTCGGAGAGAGAGGGAGTCATGGAATCCGAAATGGGCTCCAGGCTCTGAACTGTCAGCACAGGCCTGATGCAGGGCTTGAACTCACGAGTCACAAGAGCATGACCTGAGCTGAGTCAGATGCTTAACCGACTGAGCCACCCAGACACTGCTTAAGTGACATCATCTGTAAAGACATGCAGTGCACTGTCTCAGTAAGCCCCATGTGCTCATTTAGAAAGCCACTCAGATAAAGATGACTGCGCACCCCTTTGCAGACAGGTCGAGAAGCATTTTCTGGATAAAGAGATCTGATTTGCTGCTGTTTTTGAGGAAAGACGTTTATCATCTCCATTGTTATGGTTTAGGAATCTAAGTTTTAGAAGTAGGTGATGGAGATGAGGATGGAGACTGACATTTGAATCCAATCCTTCGGACGTGAGACTCAGTCAGTGGTTTTTCAAGGTCTCTGTCTAAGTTGTATCATTTATTCTGATTTTTTTTTCATGTTTATTTTCTTGATCTAAATAAAACGAAATTGGAGTATTTACATTAAACTATCCTAATTGAATAAATATGCAAAAAGGAGGGGATAAACCAGAATATTATTTTCTCATCTAGTAAATCTGCATGCTAATTATCACTCACAGTTCTGTCTCATGCATGCAAGGAAAGAAGTTCAAGGAGGGGAGGCTGCTTCAGCCCCAGAAAATATAATTTGATAAAGGTCCGCTAGAGAATTGACTTGTCTTCCGTGTGGTTTACAATATAGATCTTTTGCTGGTTAGTCAGTGTTTGCTTCTAAAGGAAGCTATTTTTATCTCTCCCCTTACAACAGATAGGTACCTTAGTATTTTATAAAAGATGACAGGAAAATTACATTACCCAAAAAAATGGCAGAAGCGGGGAGGTATGCAATAGGATAGTTTATTTGGGGGAAAATAGACTAATATCAAAATAGAAAGAACAGAAGCAGAAATAATGAATTTGCCTACATCCGTCTCTTCTTTCATGACCTCATCATGCCGGGATACCGATCAATTTCACTCCAAGCAATAAATATTAAAATGAAATTTTTGAGTATCTTATCAAAAGCTTCCTGACATCAATTGTTTTCACAATTTTTCCCCCTGCAAGCATTGAATACCTCTTCATCAATCTTTTATCCAGCCAATCTTGTTCCAATTTCTCTCTTCCCACAAAAAGCTTTTTTTGCTCCCCCTTTCTATTTATGACTTTTCTTTCTTAGCTGAGGTACATGAATATTATTTTACACTCCACTGTGGCTGCATCTCCATCAATCAGGAAATAAAAAGGGGGTCTGAAGGGTGTGTCATGACCCTGCAAGACTACAAACAGCAGAGACGTGTGTAATGATTACTCGGCTCCAGGTAGCGGCGCCGACCAGAAGGCTGTGTGCAGGGCTGCACAAATGAGTCTGCATCCTTTCTTGTTATAACCCATCCAGCTTAGGCCAGGCGTTTCCAGGAGAAAGGAGTCTTCAAAGAACATTTAATTCTTAAATGTCATCTGTGCACAATTCCGAGCTTGACAAATATTTCAGACTGTTCCAAAAGCAAATGTTAGGGTCATCATTGTTGTCTGTATAACCCCCTTGATCTCATAATCCATTAACAATACTTCTTTTTATATATCTTAAAAACTGAAGGAACAAGGGTGTTCTTTTTGCTAATCATCTTCTATTATTACTATTGGAGAAATATGCCTTTAGTAATGTTGGATGTTGTCCACCATGGGGGTTATTTGAAGATTATTCATGGGTTTCTTTAATGTTTGCATGGCTTCCTAGATTTTTCTGTTAAGGTCATGTCCTCATCACTTAGGACACATTTCCATACAATAGAGCATAATTATCTTGCCACTTCAGCATTTTTTTTTTTTTTTTTAGTGTGTGATTCAGTATTTTCCCTCAAAATTCAGTTTAGGGCTTTTTCTTTCTTTGGCATCTTCCACTCCACACCCAGTTTCTTTCTTTCTTTTTTTTTTTTTTCTTACACATATGTTTGTAACACTTAATTTGGTGCTTCATTATATTGAGTTCATTTGTTGTTTTCTATCTGAGTTTTCACAATGTAAGCTCAGGCTAAAAGGTGACCTCTACATGGGTTTGTATGGCCCACAGATAGTTTTATAACCAAAACTCTTGAATTAGGTACCATTAAAAAACTGGTTGATTACAGATTTTTTAAAAACCTGGGTTTCCACTTTCATTGGAGTCAAATAGGATCTGGCAAGTCTGGGTGTTCATTTCTGTAGGTAGCAGGTAGCTGGAACGAGGCTTGGGTGACCCTGAGTGAACGCCAGGGTGCGGGTGACCAGGGTCCCTCCAGGAAATTTATTTTCTTTGACTTTTCTTCCCAGGCCTGTAGGCATTTGAAATCATGGTCAGTCTGAGTATGTGTATTTAAGTTTTGGTTACCTGACTGGGTTGTAAATTCCTTGAAGTCAAAGATCTCATAATTGTTCTTTATCTGCACACTGCCCAGCATAGTACCTGATGTGTTGGAGGCGTTCAGTAAACTAATTTGTTAAAACACACCTATTGGTGCAACTGGGCACATCCTGAACTTCTTGAAGAGATAGAGGAAAACAGTGTCCAAACAGTTCACACAAATTAAATGATTAATCTCCACAACTCCTTTTTGAGATTCACAAGGGATGTACGGGATTAATTTACGGTGTGTAAAGAATAACATTTAATGAAACCATTCCCCACGGAACGTTCAGGAAAGATTTAGATACACAAAAAGTAATTACCTATATTGAAAATTGCCCTATGGGGATTAGCATTAGCCAGGCAGGCTTCTACCAGAAAGTGCCATGACCTCTCTGGAGAGTGGAGTCTGGTCTCCCTCCAGCCCTGCAGCCTTTTAGAATCATCATTTATTGCAAGCGAGAATTTCCAAACCACCTGAGTGTCTTGGCCAGCATCGTTCACCAGTTTACAGACTTTATAGTTATCCAGAAGAGGGTTCACTAGAATAATCTGATTCAGAATTCTGTATTTAGTTTTATAACAATATTTCAAAGATACCACTCAGCTGTAAAGGGATTTGTAAATGTTCTTTTCCATACATTAAAAGAGAAACTAATAAAAGTAACCCAGTTATTTAAGAATGTCTTAGAAGAATTGGTTCTTAGCAATTTGAATTTTTCTTCTCAAAATTTCCATCGTGGGGGTGCCTGGGTGGCCCAGTGGGTTAAGTGTCCGGCTCTTAGTTTCAGCTCAGGTCATGATCTCACTGTTCATGAGTTTGAGCCAGGCATTGGGCTCCACTCTGACAGTGTGGAGCCTGCTTAGAATTTTATTTCTCCCTCTCCCTCTGCCCTTCCCCTGCACTCTGTTTCTCTGTCTTTCTCAAAATAAATACACGTAAAAAATAAATAAAAAATAAAATTTCCCTTGTGAACTACTTAAGGGCTAAAGGAAGAAAAGATACAATATTAACATATAAACATATAGAAGTAAATGCCCACATAGAATATGATCTTGGGTGTATACTAAAATACACAAAATAACAGTTATTCAGCAATCACATATAAGTGATATGGGGAATTTAGAAGTAAATAAAATACTTAGAGCAGACAACATTGATTTCATAAAGCCTGATCAAGAAAAATAATACTGCAAATTTTTCCTCATAGTAGAGTGTCACATACTCATAATTTTCTTGTTCTTGGTTTATATAAAATTATAGCCAGTGTAGCTTTTTGGGCCCATGATCCAGAACCACTTGGAACTAAGGGAGAAGCTTGCTTGAGGCTTATAATTCCGGCCCAGCAAGAAGTGGAAACAGCTAGACCTGGGGCAAGGATCAGAAACATTATATAAAACAGATTCTAACAACCAAAAAGAAAAGAAAAGAAGTGATGAACATGTAAGAAAAAGCATAAGCAGAAAGTGGAAATCAAATTACAGAGAAATCATTCTACCCCCTGTCCCTCTGGATGTGGTGACTGTATCATCATACATGAGCTTTCAAAGTTCTGGTTCCCTCAGAACTCACAAGTCCAGCTGGCTTTCAGTGAATGTAGTGCTGGGCACCTCTGTTTACAAGGAGACACAGAGAGACAGACGGGAAGAGAGAAAGAGGGAGAGAGAATCAAGTTGTAGATACAGATTTCATGCTTATTGCTATTACATCAGGTTTAAAACAACTATCTCTACATAACCACATGTAGCCACATGAAGATGCAAAAGGAACCATTTTCATACCAGGGAAAGAGTCGTCAACTAAAAGAGGAGAGTTTGGGATAGTAAAGTCTCTATATCCTGTGTACTTTAGGCAGAGAAACAAACTGCATGAATGAAAGATGGACACTGACTTTAGGCTGATTATGAGTCTTGCTGAAACAAAGCCATATAAGAAATGACCTGAAATCACCTAAACACCAAGAAACCAACAAAATTTAGAGGTGGAGAAAAGGCCAGTTCAAATTGGATCACAGTCAAATACTGTGCTTCTAGGTTCCTTGGATTCCCTCTCTCTCTCCTTTTATTTCTCCCTTCAGTGAGGTAATATTATTCATTTGAAATACAGTTGGGTCTGTTTGTTTGAGTTTGCTTTCAGTTACAGAATTTGCCCACCTTCCTGTCTTGTTTGATTGTCTTTTATTTTTGGAATATGTGGAACATTAACATAGTCTCCAAAGCAAAATCTATTCCAAAACATAACCCTGAGAAAGAGATTCCCCCCCTTCTGCTTTCCTCACTTCATTCAGTCAGCTCCATGTTTCTGATCTCTCTCTCCCTCTTGAGTTGGCTTTGCAAAGATGAGCAGAGGTGTGTGCGCTCTTAGTGCCTTTCTTCCTTCAGCAAAAGATAGCCAGCTTTATGTGTGCAATCTGTTCCTTTTTAATTTTTTAAGTTTACTTATTTATTTTGAAAGAGACGGAGATGGGGAGGAGGCAGAGGCAGGGGTGGAGAGAGAGAGAGAGAAAGAGAGAGAATCTCCAGCAAGCTCCGCACTGCCAGCACAGAGCCTGACGTGGGCTCAAACTCACCAAACTGTGAGATTGTGACCTCAGCTGAAGCCAAGAGTTGAACATCTAACCAGCTGAGCCACCCAAGGGCCCCACACTCTGTTACTTTTTAGACCATATCTTGCTCATATTGCTTATAGAGACCATGTGCAAAACAGAGACCAATTTTGAACAGTATTGCTTCATATTGTTCACAAAGATCTTCCTCATCTATTTTTATAGCTGCTTAATACTCTATTATGCACCTTTACTACTGTCCTTAACCAGTTTCCTATGGAGAAACATCACTTTTAATCTCCCTCATCCTCCCAATCCCTGCACAGTTTATAGGCACTCAATACATGCTTGCCAACTGATGACTTAACAAACAGGAAGCTGATAGTAGACAAGTCTTGCAGGATATGTGGATCTGGATGGATAGAGAGGAAATGATGACTTTTGAAGAGGAGTCATGTTGAGCTGAGGTACACAATGAAATGAAAAATTTTATTGCAAATGGGGGGATAGATGTGCTCTCTCAGGTGGGGCCAAAATTAAGGCTCTTTGAAAACTTGTTTTAATGTTACAGTGGCATGAATGAAGATGGTTGGGAGAAAGAATATTTGGGCACAGTGGTAGAACTTAACCCTAGCAGGTATAAATGCTGTTAGATTTTTTGCATGATTAACTATTTTTATTAAATTTGTGTGTGTGTGTGTGTGTGTGTGTGTGTATATAGTCTCAAAACAAATGGAACTAAATTACATACCTTTAAAGATGTGTTTGACTGTTTTTGTGTACTCTTGATGGTTTGGTCATGTTTCTAAAACACTATCTATTTTCTCTAGGAAGGTGTGTGTGTGTGTGTGTGTGTGTGTGTGTGTGTTAAGGACATAGACCTCCAGCAGTATGATTATGTTCACTGAGGTTGGCAAAAAGGATACTAAACTAACTTTTCAGTGAGTTCATAATGAACTAGCTGAGTGAGGAACGATAGTCTGGCAATGATAATGAATTAGAGGGATAAATAAAGTAATATTAATTTTCTATTGTCGTGAAACAAATTACCCCAATTTAGGGGCTTACGGTGCCGATTTATGATCTCACGGTTTTCATGTCGCAGGGGTCTTGGCACAACACATTTGTTCTGTGCTCATGATCTCATGAGGCTGAAGCCTGTTGGCCACGGCTGTGGTCTCATCTGGAACAGGGGGCCGTCCTCCAGGACCAGGCGGCTGAGCGAGACTCGGTGCCTTGCAGTTGTAGGGTTAAGGACCCCATTTCCTTAGTGGCTATCAGCAAGGGGCCATTTTCATTTATTTTTTATTAATTTTTTTTAATGTCTTAGAGAGAGAGAGAGAGAGAGAATGCGCGTGGGGGAGGAGCAGAGAGATGGAGACACTGATTCTGAAGGGGGCTCCAAACTCTGAGCTGTCAGCACAGAGCCCAAGCCGGGCTCAAGCTCATGAACTGCACTATCATGACCTGAGCCAAAGTCAGACACTTAGTTGACTGAGCCACCCAGACACCCCAAGGGACCACTTTTAGCCCTTCCAAGCTACCTGCCTTCCTTGACACATGATTCCTTCCTTATTCATAGCCAGAAATGGAGTCTGTTTCTTGTGGAGCCCATCTCACACTTCAAATCTTTTTCACCAGGAAGAGCTTCATCTCTTTCAAGGGCTCACTTGATTAGGCCTGGCCTAACCTGGTTATGTTATTAATGCTTTCTTAAAGGTAATGCCTAATCTAATCAGGGAAGTTCTGTATCACCATATTGGTAGATCTGTTCCACACTCAAAAGGAGGGGATTGACTAGGGTGTGGGTCATTGCTAGTTCATCTTAGAATTCTACTGACAAAAACTGAGGACTGATGGATGTGGGGGGGAGGGGGGATGGGCATGGAGGAGGACACTTGTGGGGATGAGCACTGAGTGTTATGTGGAAACTAATTTGACAATAAACTATTTGTAAAAAAAATAATAAAAAAAATAAAAGAAAAATTAGAGGAAAAGAAAAAAGTGGGTGATTTGAAAATAAATGAATAACATTATTTAAACTGAGGCACAGATTTTAAAAATTGATATTAAAAAAACCAGAACTTCAAGGACTTACTGGACATAATCAAATACACTTACAATCAAATCTAAGTGTATCATTGGAGACCACAAGAGAAGAAAGTGAGGCAGGAACAAATGTTTGAAGAATTAGTGGACAAAAGTTTGCATATTTGGCTTTATGACTGTATCTTCTCATGTAAATTAGTGATTTAATTAAATGAAAAAATGGAAACTACTAAAAAAAAATTCTACTGACAACCTAGGGTGCAGAGATAACAGGAAGTTTCTGTATTCATGCAGGTTTGGGGCCTTGAAGGTCTTGATTCAAATGGTGGGTTAAAAGGATGAATGGAATGTATGCAAACACATTTTAAATGGGGGCGGGGGTGTGGTTAGTGATACTTCACTGAATGTTCAGAGAAGGAAGAAAGGGGTAAACACTTAAAGGTAGTTCAAAGCCAATCAAACCATTGATTGAGGCAAAGGTATGAGGGGAAAAAAGCCTTTGACCAAGACTGAATTTGGCTGGAGACAAGGTGAGTCTAAGTTAATCAGGCACGAGAAGGAGAATATTTATAAGCAGTTGTAAATAAATATAGCACAAGTGGGAGCCCCGGCCTGGGGAGACAGACTTGGCATTCAGAAGTGTAGTCAAGGCTCTGAGAATAAATGTGCTTTTCAAGGAAAATGGCTTAGAAATCTGTTATGGACTGAATTATGTTCCCTCAAAATTTGTGTGTTAAAGCCCTAACCCCAATGTGACTATTTGGAGAGAGTCCTCAGAGAGTGCGTTTAAATGGGGTCTTAAGGGTGGGTCTTGACTTTTGCCGTAGACCAGCACTGTGGCCCAGAGAAGACACCGTGAGAGGGCGGCCCATCTACCAGCCGAGGACAGGCTTCTGGAGAAACCAGTAGAGTCAGCACTTTGATTCAGGGCTTCGGGTGTCCAGAGCTGTGAGAAAATAAATGTCTGAGGTTTAAGCTGCTCAGTCTGTGGCGTTTTGTCATGGCAGCCTGAGCTGATTCATTCAAAGCCCAAGTACAGTTTGCAAGAAGGGATGCAATTTTAGGAGGCGGGAGCAGACAGAGCACGTGAAAAGCAACCAGGAGTCTAAGGACGCCGAGTCTGCAGCTTGTAAAATGAGAGGGATGGGTAGCTTGTTGTCAGAGGGTCTTCAGTGGACGCACTTCTCTCCCTCTGTCCTCTCGGCTCTCAGAGCCCTAGACCCGGAGAACACGGACGATCATGTGCGTCTCGCTGGCTGTTGGCAGGTGTCAATAAATGTCCATATTCCTGTAGCTATAGTGATATTAGTAGACAACTAAAGACGTCTTCCTGAGCTGGAAGGCAGTAGGCACATGCATGTTATTCTTAGTGGCCTCGGACATTATGCTACAGTGGGGTTCTGATAATTTCCACAGAAGCGATTCTCTGTCTTTCCCACTTACGTGTTTCTAGCCACGCTGTCAGCTCTCGCTTTCTCCTCCTGTCATGTATGATCACATGCGTGTGGCCATTTATTTTATTGTTAATGCACAAGGTGAGAAGTAGATAGTTAGGGCCATTCGAGTTTTATCTACAATGATTCCCAGGCCCAGCTGAGTCATATCGGTGAAAGTTTTTTTTTTTTTTTAAATGTTTTATTTATTTCTGAGAGAGAGAGTGAGACAGTCTGAGCAGGGGAGGGTCAGAGAGAGAGGGAGACACAGAATGTGAAGCAGGCTCCAGGCTCTGAGCTAGCTGTCAGCACAGAGCCCGATGCGGGGCTCGAACCCACGAACCGTGAGATCATGACCTGAGCCGAAGTCGGACGCTTAACCGACTGAGCCACTCAGGCGCCCCCATATCAGTGGAAGTTTGAGTGCTGCGCGTGCAGCTGTGGCCTGGTTCTTCTGGGCCGTTTCCCCAGTGGCTGAGCCTGGCAGACATTACCTTGATGGAAGTGAGGGAGGAGGGGTCCTGTGTTTGGTTTGCTCCAGGACCCCTCCAGTAAAGCTGTATGTGGAAAACTTGGAAAGTATTCAGGTGAAAGGTTTAAGAAGTCAAATAATGAAGGAGAACTCCAGGAAGAGAGAAGATTTGTGTCTTTGGCCTGCACGCAGGGGGGTAAAATGGGCTTTTTGCATGGTCTTCACTCTTAGAGATCTGGATTAGCTCTAAAACATATTTAACTGACATCCAGAATTGGAGAGGATAACTGGCAAATCCTGTTCTCTCCTGGTTTTTAAGAATATGACAGCTTTTTACATCTGCGGAATGGTTTAGATGGATTCTGATAGATTTTTTTTTTAAGGAGAAAAAAACACTGTGCTCAGAAATAATTTTTTTTTTTTAAAAAACTGACATATATTGAATGTTGTCGGCATTCCTATTCATGTTGCCTTACAAATTTTGTGAGAGTAATTGTATGTATAATACTATTGCAGTATCCGGAAAGGATGGTTTCATCAATCATTTACTGCCTAGCACTGTACTTCTGTAACGCTAGCACACAGGCTCAGTTTATTGTTGCAAAATGTCTGTATTATAAAAAAAAAAAAGACTAACAGAGAAAGTAAAGCAAACATGAACGTTACTCAGCACTAAAAATGCAGAATATCACGAATCTTTTTTATAAATGTCAAACAACGCCCACCTCAAATAAATAAAGCTACAATGAAAGTTTAGAGTTTCTGCAAAGAAACATTGATGCGGATTTTTTATTTCACTTTTGCTTTCTATTCTAGAACAGAACACACATCAGGGCTTTACTTAGCAATACTTAAATTTGTAGTACACAAGATCAGAGCATAGGTATTTATTTTATTTCTTTGTCACAGATCTCTTTCGAATACCTCTGTGCAAAACATGAAGAGTGTGTAGGAGACATTCTCTCAAAGTAGACTTGACCCTACTGTGTGCAGGTGACCCACAGACCTGCCTGCACATACATACTGAAAGGAATAAATAAATAAAGGGATGTGGGTGCATCCTCTGATACGTATATACAGCTTGTATATGTAAATAATCATAGTATAAATATATGCATATAACACATGATTGTATATGTGATTAAGAGCCAGTTTCACAATAAAAATAAAGTTATATCTAATTAAATGGAAAGAAGCCTATACTTTCCCGTATACGTTGGATAAATTCAAGTCACTGAAGACTTCGGTGCATCTGGGAAAAAAAAAAGTGCTTTTATTTCAGGAACTGCTCACAAAGAGAGAGAAAAGAATAATTTTCTAGCATGTGTATCCCACCTTCCCCGTAATGGGAAAACCACAATCTTAAACATTGGCAGGTACCCTCAGTTTCTTTAGAGTTTAAGCTTCATTAGTCCCGTCTCCCTCTTCCTTGGGTTGAGCCTGAGCTCTGGGGCCCACGGGAAGCGCCTCATCAGTGGCAAGTGTCCCTGTCGGCCATGAGTCCCGGTCTGCGCCCAGGTGCTGCCTGCCCAGGTGTGTACTTGCACCGCACAGGTGTGTACTTGTCTTTACTGCTCCCGAGGTTGGCAGCCTGTGCATTCTGCTCTCCCGGGCCAGCCTCCCGTTCCTCTGGCCAGGCAGCTCAAGGGTGTCCCTTCTGTGACCGCCAGATCCCTTGTGGGCCACCTGCCCTTCCCATGCCAGCTCTGCACTCAGGGCAGGAAGAAATGACGGTTTCTGGGTAGGGGGACCTGAGGGGCTGTGGGGGGGGGTGACCTCAGGTATTCACCACCTCTGACACCCTGCAGCCACCCTCACTGGCCCTCCTCTGTCTCTGGGCTGAGGAGAACAGCGTTCTAGCTTTGTAAGCCCACCACCCGCCCAGACCCGGTTTTCTTTCCAGGAGCTCAGAGCGTCTTGCGCAGTTCAGGGTGGGCTGGGGGTAGGTGCGCCCCTGGGTTTCTCCCACAGCATTCTCCCCTGCACCCAAACTGCTGCTTTCATCTACTTAAAGGCTAGAGTTGTAAGTCTCTTCTGCTGACCCCAGTAGGGGAGTGTCATGAGGGTCAAGGACACAGGTCATCACAAGGGAAGGAGGGAACAGTTCCACCACATCTTCCCATATCATCCTGCTGTTTGGGGAAAATAATCCTGTAATNGGCTGGGGGGGCATGGAGGAGGCCACTGTTTACAGAACAATCTGATGAAAACTCTCGAGGGGTGATCAGCTGTCACGTCATTAGGTCTACAAGGACAGGGCCCTGTGAGAAACGGAGCTGTGAGAGGGAGCCGCCCGGGCATCCACCCAGTCTAAACCAGGCCAGGTCGGAGATCCCGAAGGAGGGCCGAGCAGGGTGGAGGGATAGTCCCAACCTCCCCCAGATGAGCTCTCCTGTGCCCTTTAACCTCTTACTGGTACCTCCCATTGCCAAACCCACCTAGAGGCGAGAGGGCAGGGGGCCCTGGCACGTGGTCCGTTGCTCAGCCTTCAAGGGTACAGAATGGAGCAGAAAAGCCTGGATGGCAGGTGGGGCTGGATGAACACAGAGAGTAGCAGGAGTGGAGAATACAATTAGCGCTCCCACAGGGGCACTCCTGATGTCAGATTCTCTGTTGTGCCCGCTGACAGAGGCGCACTGGACAGGGTCTGAGGCTTTGTGTTTAGACTTGAGGGTCTGGTGTTTAGCCAGAGCTGGAAACAGGGTGGCTGTAAGAGGGAAGTCAATGAGGCAGGAAGGGAAGAGCCCACTTGGTATGCTGCTGTATGGATACATTTATTTTTAAATTATTTGAGGTGACATATGCGTTGTCTCTCTGTACTATGTAGGTTTTAATTATATAGATAATTGTTTTGAATATGAAGAATCGATAAGTATATATTTTTTCCAATTATCCTGCAAAAGACCCGTATGGATTCATAAATGCTCATGTTATAAAATCTATGGGTGTATTTTCCAATGGCATTAGTAGGTAAGAGCCTTATAGTAATTTCCTTGTATTGCTACATTATGGATGCTTCGTAATGCATTTCTTCATTCATATGCCCTACCTATTCCGCTCACTTTTCAAACAGAAGCCCATCCAAAATCTGGTCTTGCTGGATGGTATCTGCTTTTTGCTCCTTCGTGCCAGATGTGAAAAGTATATAAACACAGCTGGATGAGTACCACTGCACATATGGTTTTGCTGGTACTTTGGTATATTAATATTACTGCCAGGACCTTTTAGTGTATGTTGATGTAATTGGCACATTTGAAAGGGACCCAGAGCTATTTTATATCTTACATATATTTGACGGCAGGGAGTAACCAATACAAGCATGGCCGAGAGCTTATGAGAAAATAAGATGCTAAAAAAATATTCAGAAACCAGACGACTGATGGAGCCCAGCAGTCCCCATTGCAGCTGACGTGGCAGATAAGGTGTGGCTGTGACATCTGCTTTAGGCAGGACGGTTCCTTTGAGTGGGTCGGCAGTTGGCTACTGACTTCCTTGATTGCTCATTTCTTCTCTGTTGGAAGCTTGACTGGACAAGTCATTTCTGAGGTCTGGAGATCTGCTTTGTTTTCCAAACATGATGGATTGGAAAAACTGAAGTTTATGGGAAAGAAGGCTTTCTTCCTGGGCACCTGGGTGGCTCAGTTGGTTAAGCTTCTGGCTCTTGGTTTTGACTCAAGTCATAATCTCATGGTTCATGAGTTAAAGCCCTGCATTGGGCTCTGTGCTGACAGTGCAGAGCCTGCTTGGGATTCTCTTTCCCTCTCTCTCTGCCCCTCCTACTCGCTTACTCTCTCTCTCTCAAAATAAATACATAAGCTTGAAAAAAGCTGCACACACACACACACACACACAAACACACACACCTTTTCTAGTTAAGAGAAGTTAACACTACTTTTCTTTCCTTTTTAAAAAAATTTTGTTTGGGTCCCCAAGTTGGAAAGTTTCCTAGGGGTGCCTGGGTGGCTCAGTCGGTTTAGCATCTGACTTTGGCTCAAGTCATGATCTCACAGTTCGTAGGTTCGAGCCCCATGTTGGGCTCTGTGCTGACAGCTCAGAGCCTGGAGCCTGTTTTAGATTCTATGCTCTCCCTGCTCATGCTCTCTCTCTCTCCCTCAGAAATAAATAAAACATTTAAAAATTTTTTTAAAAAAGAAAGTTTCCAAAATTGCATACATTAATGGCTTTTCTTTCATGCTCGGTGTGTTAGGTGCATACATGTTTGCAGCTTGGAACATATTTTAATCTCTTTTAAATTACTCCATGTTTGCTTTTTGTCCCTGGCACATAATAACTTGGTTGCCCAAAGCTTGGATACGTGTCTGCTGTGAAGCCGGCTGCAGAATAGCAGTAACGGGCTATCACCGCTTCCGTAAGCGTAGGGCCCAGAGTAGGGGCCGCAGACTGCAGTGGGACACGTCAGAATTTGGGGTTCAGGGTGCCGCCGAAGGTCCTTGCGGCACACAGTGTCCTTGGGTGCTATGGCTGACGCTCGGGACGCGGCAAGAGGAACAGAGCTGACTCCCATCTCCCCCAGAGACCGGCTGCTTGTCACTTCCTGGAGGAGTGGAGGCCACTGCCTGGGCTGCAGGGCCCGGGGGGACTGCACATAGGCAGGAACAGGGCGGGAGTGGGCTGATTTGGCCCTCAAGGCACTGCAGGCCTCCACAGCTTCTGGTCGTCCCCACCCCTCCGTCTTTCCCTTTCTTACTCTCATTTACTGCCCGTCTCCCCTCTTTGCTCATTGCTGCTTTGTTTGCTTTTATCTTTTATTGTTAATGAACAGATCCCGGGGATGAGCTTGTTGTGTTGACATTTTCTTTCATTCTTCTGAAATTATAATTTAGTGGGCCACATCCTTTTAATTCACAATTCTGTCTGGTAGCACTGAGGACATCAGAAAATTAGCCTTTGGTTATCCCACCCCTGATTATAAAGCCCTTCCTACATAATAACCTGTCCCTTCCTTTCTCCATCTCAATCACCCCTGCTCACCCTGGAGCATCTCATAGTGTATGTGTGGGGGGGGAACCTTAGATTAAAGGAAATGTGTGGATGTGGAGCCACTGAATTTCAGAGTCTGAGGACTGCTTTGGCACCCATCTATGCAGAAGTCAAAATCAAATCCCGGGGCTAATGCGTGGTTGTGTAAATGGCCCCACCTTGCTCCAGAAAAAATATGGATTCAGTGGGTCCATCCTGGGATGTGCAGAGCAGGAGAGGAGGAGAAGGGAGGAATTTGATCTCCCATAAGCCCCTCTCCCTGGAGCTGCCCCAGTGAGGCTAGCATCATATGTACCCTTAGTATCTTTCATTTAGCTGAGGCTGTCTGATGATGACTTAATAGCATTTGACCAAATAGGAAAGGATCAAAAATCAGAATGAGTCCCACTTGGAGGAGATTTGAAGGTGGCAGTAAATCTGATCTCAGCGGATGGGCAACATGGTGGTATCTCACATATGTCAGATCACAGGGCCCACACTTGGCTGCGGTAGGACTTTCTGTATAAACATAGACTAGATAATAATTACTCCATGATATCAGAACGGTTGATTAAAACGTTTAAAATTCTCTCTGACAGTATGAATGGTTAGTATTAAAAACTAAATGGATTCATTAGTTTGGCCCTGCATGGACACAGCCTAAGTCTTCCTCCAGAAATCTTCATCATCTGCAGGCAGAATGCCTCGTTCCGTGCATGCAGGGAAGGTGACTCGGAGGAGCTCCGTGATGTCGAAATGCACAGCCTGATAACAGGAGAATGTGGCTCATGAAGCAAAGCATCTCTTGCTTAGGACATTTTCATCTTAGAGGCGCCTCAGTGGCTCAGTTGGTTAAGCATCCAACTTTGGCTCAGGTCATGATCTCACAGTCTGTAAGTTCAAGCCCCATGTCAGGCTCCGTGGTGATAGCTCAGAGCCTGGAGCCTGTTTCAGATTCTGTGTCTCCCTCTCTCTCTCCCTATCCCTCTCCCTGTTTGTGCTCTCTCTTTTCTCTCTCTCAAAAATAAATAAACATTAATAAAAAAAAAAAGAAATTTTTGTCTTGGGCATCTGAGTGGTTCAGTCAGTTGAGCATCTGACTCTTTGATTTTGGCTCAAGTCATGATCCCGGGGTCATGGGATCAAGCCCCAGTTTGGACTCTGCACGGAGTGTGGAGCCTGATTAAGATTCTCTCTCTCTCCCTTTGCCCCACTCCTCTGCTCATGTGCTCCCTCTCCCTAAAAACAAACAAACAAAAAACAAAAACAACAAAAAGTCCATCTTAATTTAATAATGACTCCATTTCATTTAGCTTCTCATTGACCCAGCCTGTGTAGGAGTGTGCATTAATAAAGGTATGTTACGAATTCAAAAATAGAGGCGGGGGTTTTGAGGTGGCATGTGAGGGTGCTACAGTTAGGGGCAGAGGAAGGGCAGGGGACACACGGCCAGGCCCGTCCTGCGTTTTCCCTGTCACCTCAGCAAAGGAAGGAGTCCCAGCACGTCAGCATGTCGCTCTCCCCCTCCGACCCTGAAGCTAGCTGACTTCCTCCCGATGCTTCCTTTTCTTGCTCCCTTTCTTCAGCAGAAAGCTGAATAGAATGATTATGCTGAGCACGCACACGTAATCAAATCATGACGTCCTATTTCTTTTTGCCAATTGCCCATAAATTTTGTTCAGGGATTAAGCCGTTCCTCCCCTTCCGTATAAAATTTCAACAAACTCTCTGATTTTTTTCCCTTCCGTCTTGGGTAAGAGTCAGTCCTGTGGGCACTTGAAGTAGAAAACATGTCTCAGTTTAGCAACTGTGAATCCCACGCCAAGATTTTAATCAATTCTACAATTTTTATTTCTTGTCCAGTTCAGGCCAAAGGTTATCTCTCTGCCTGACCTTGAGGAAGAGGACATCATCAGCCCCTGCTGTCTCTCTGTCCGTCCACACTCCTGCTCAGAGGCGATTGGGGAAAGCTCGAGATGGGGGAGAGGAGGGACTGAGACAGAGCTTTGGCCTCAGGCTCTCTGAGCCCAGCAGAGGGTGACTGCTTTCTCTCACGGGTGCGTATTTGGGCACTGCAACCTCAGAACACCCCGTCTCTGCCTTTCTCTGGCCCCGTGGACATGTCTTTATTCTGAGGACGCTGTTTCTACTTTCTCTGGGCTTATAGACACGTCTTTATTACGAGGACCCAGTTTCCGCCTTTCTCTGGCCTGTGGACCTGTCTTTATTTGGGCCGCGCATGTTGCCTTTTGGAATCTTACCTCCTGACGTTTACTTCTGGCTTCTGGGATCCCACCACCCTGTAGTGGCCCTGATGCCTAGGACTTAAGACCACTCCATCTGTCCCTCATCTGTCTGTCTGCTTGGCCCTCATCTGGTCTCCAGAAAACGCCATTCCTTGACCCCCCCCCAGCCCCGGTGTGGGGGTCAACCCTGGCTGCCGTGGCCAGGTCCAGTTTCTCCAGGTGTGGATTAGGCCGGGGGCCCAGCCGCCGTGTCCCAGATCTCTGAGTCGCCCCCAGGGAAGAAGAAAGGAGGCTCTCCACGGGACAGCAGTCCTGTCCTTCCTCAACACAGCTTCACAAATCACCTTCCTCTGGACTCCAGGCCTCATTCTGAATCTCTGAGCTGGCCGAATGGTCCAGGAATGGTTCAGAAGTTTTCGTTTCTTTTGTGAATTATGATCGTGGACGTCTAACTTGGGAATTGCTAACAGATTTTTTTCTGTACTTAGGTGCCTTCATTTAAACCTCTGTTTTAACCCCCAGTCTTTTAACCTGATGAATTAAAACTTTGGCCCTTTGGGGAAAAATGCTCATTCACATTCAGTTTCTCCCTCCCTCTTTACCTCCCCCACCCCCCACCTTTTTCCTTAGGGACAGACTGGCCAGAAGACCTCACATGCTGACGTGACCTAAAGGAGAGTGTCCTCTGTCTCACTGGCTTCCTCTGAGGGAGGGTGGGCACACCAACCTTGTAGGTTTCCTTTCAGAGCATCTGCTCTTGAAGCTCATGGTTTCGGGCACCTGGTTTGCACATTCTTATCTTTTCCAGCCAGGGTCCCTTGGAGAAGCCGGATGATGCTCAGTCCCTATGCCCCTTCTTGCTCCCCTGGGAGCCCCTCTTCTGAACCCTTTGGGTCCCCAGGAGCCACAGGACTGTGGGCATAGACATCCCATGTGGCCACATCCGTGGTGTCGCTGCTGCCCACTGTCAGGGGCAGGCGTTCTAGATGCCTGTCTCCTCTGGGAGCTCCCCCAAAATAACCAGGTGTCCATCACTATACTTTCATTTAACCAAACCCATCTGGGTATGTCTGTTGTCCTCTGCCCCATCTCCGTCCCCACTGAGGGAGTTGGTCCTGGTGGGTGTGTAGAGGGCAGTGGTGCTGCTGCTCACCCATCACCAAGGTCTGAGCTCTCACCACACATCTTCCAGTTATGCACCTGAGCCCAGCCGATCCTACGTGCCTCCTACATAGCCCCAGTGGGGGCTCTGCTCTCACCCTCATTTTTCCCATCTCTGAGGTTTTGTGGAATAATCCTGTGCTGGACTTTTACGGCTAATATAGATTCAGCAGCATCTCTTGGGAATTCAGAGTCCAATCGCTTGACCCTTTCTTTTCCTAGGATTTTTTTTGTGTGTGTTCTCCATTCCATCAGAAGCTCTGCCTGAGTGTCTAGACTTCAAGGTAGAGCACTGCGGGGCATCAAAGTCATCAAAAAAAAAAAAAAAGAAAGAAAGAAAAACCTTATTGGGTAACATTTGAAAATATCCTTTGCCATTACTGCATGGTTTCACTGAGTGGCTGAGTGGCTGGAAGATGGGTCAGTTGACAAATGATAAAATAAATAGTAGGGTGACAAAAAGAATCTTATCTGGACCCGCCTGCTCTCTCATTACAAAATGAGTCATCAGGTTTGTTCAGTATCAGAACATCTTGTTTATTTTCAGTTTTTGATTTCCTCCCCCAATCCCAACACCAAACCATTTCCTTCTCTGTAATGGGAGATACACCATTGCAGATTATTGTCCTCTCATTGAATGACTTCAGAGAAACATAAAAGGCGGATCTTTCTAAGGTAAAAATGAAAAGGAGTCCTCTTAAAGCCAGGTCTTTTTATCTTTCTACAGGGCATTCTTCTGTCAGTCTCCCTTTCAAAAACATCTTTCATCTTTGACTCCACATGGCTCCTTCCCCTGCCTTTCAGACAGGAGATTAAGTGCATAGAAATGTGTGGGGCCCTGTTTGTTTCCTAGTGACTTCTTGATACCCTCTCTCTAAGTGCTGGAGGGATAGCAGGCTGAGAAAGGTGGGCCGGGGTGGGCATCCAGAGTCAGAGAGTTCCAGAACGTCCTATTTCCTTTGGTAGCTCTTTCCCCACCCCTTTTGTGGAATGTTCTATATACGTGCAGCTGAGCATGGCTGGTTCGTACGTGTCAGGAACAAATGCCAGTGTGAGGAGGCTTGTTTGGGCGAGTCCCCTTTGCAGACTGGTGCTGAGCGCGGCAGGCAGGACATGCTGATAACCTGGCTAAGGAAGAGAGTCCTGGAAGCATACTTCTGACCATCTTGCGTACCTTAATGGCATTTCCATTGTCAGAGGTCACCATGACTTTCTGGGCTAGTTTATAACATTTATAATTTTTTGTAACAGTTATAATTTATTTTTTTCTATCTTTGCGTTCACAGTCATGTTTTCTCTGCTTAGGTCTCAGCAAATACTTGATGTTTTACTGCTTCTCTGTGAAGTTTAGAGAAATCTACTAGGCTAGCCTCCTTTCCTTAAGTGTATGAAGTCATCTTAACATCGCTGAACTTGAGAGAACATATTTCAGGTTTGATATTATCAACTTTATTTCCACCAGAAGCTTCGAGAATGAGTATTTAACTGGCTCAACAGCCAGATTGGTTTCATGTTCATTTTTAGATTTGCACCCATCCCTGTTGTGATGTTCCTGGAAAGTCGCCAGTGTCTTTTCCAAGAAACCTGTCTTTTCCAAGCCCCTCACTGTGTTATTTCCACATCAGGAAGCTTCCACCGTCTCTTTTCTTCTCTTGGATTGTTAGGGCAAAGTTGAAAAACACTGAAGCAGTTTGAAAGGAGGAAGCTGCCATTAATGCTTTAAGTATAGTGCTTTTAAATTTTGTTTTAAGAATTAATTTTTTATTTTGCAAGTGGGGTCTTCTTTGGTCTGAAAATGCATGGCATTAATATTGTCATAATATTAGTAACTCATTTAGATGATATATGTGAGACACTCAACTTTCGGTGAGAAAGAATGACTCATGAGTGTTATTGCCACTTAGTTCCATATACTAGGATAGAACTAGTATCATGTGAAAAATCAAACTTCAAATAAGAATATAGTATATAATGTTTTAAGCCAAGGATTTAAATTATATTCAGAAAGAGAGGCCTCTGGTGCTTTGTGTTAGATTTATTTTTCTTTTCGCAAAATGATTAACCAGGAAGCCAGTCAACAGTGGGAAAGCTGGGTGACCCTTCTGTTTAATAATCCTGTCCAGTGAAGTCTTAGTAATCGGCTATCTTGTATCAAAGCGAGCAAGCAAACAAACGGCTTTATTTGACCTGCTCCAGGTTTGTTTGGACATGAGGCCGCAGTTTAGTATGCACAATCGCCGCATACATAATCAGAGACAATGGTGGGTGATTGACTTGGATTTGAGGACAAGTCTTAGCTTCTTTCTCTGAATACCATGTGGTGCGCATTTCAGGTGCTCTAGAATCTAGCTAGGACATATGGCACTAATAAAAAATATTTATACACTGCAATCCATCTAATCTGAAACGAAGCTTTCTCTAGTTTTCAATTTTCTCGCAAGCCCTGATTTCCAGTCTCAAAAGGAGGAAAAAACAAATCATTATCTTCCCACATCCAGGAAGGTCATTCTGTCTCAGTGGAATGACTTAAGTAAATGTGGAGTCAAATTCAGGATCCTTGATTTTCCTGTATCCTCCCTCCTCCCCACGGTTATAAATTGGGAGGGGTCACCCTTGTCTCCGGCCCCCATGTGTAATTGGCAGACCTTGCCTGCCGTGTGGGTGAGAGGCGGTACCTGAGTGCTTTTCCTCTTGCTCTGGGGTGGGTGTTATGGGTTCAGTTGTTTCCCCCCAAAAAGAATATGTTGAAGTGCTAACCCTCAGTACCTCAGAATGTGACCTTATTTGCTGATAGGGCCTTTACAGAAGTGATCAAGTTCAAAAGAGATCATCATTAGATGGGGTGCCTGGGTGACTAATCCATTAAGCATCTGACTTCCATGCAGGTCATTACCTCACGGTTCATCTCATGGTTTGTGGGTTTGAGCCCCGTGTCAGGCTCTGTGCTGACAGTTCAGAGCGTGGAGCCTGCTTCTCTCTCTCAGCCCCTCCCTTGCTTGCATTCTGTCTCTCTTTGTCTCTCAAAAAATGAATAAAAACGTTAAAAAATTATAAAAAAGGACGTAATTAGGGTATGGCCTAATTCAGTAATGCTTTTGTTCTTCCTTGTGGACAGCAAACTCCTCTCTCTCCATCTAGCGTGGCCTTGAAAGTGAGAAGCATTGGGTTTCACAACAGAAGCCCTAAAATGAGCTTCAGGAGCCTGTGTTGAAAGGTTAAAACAACAACAACAACAACAACACCAGCAAAACATTGTTTCCCTCATCCTCCGCAGGCTTCGGCCTGCCTCTCAAGTAGCTGCTCACCTCAGCGATAGTGCACAGATAATCTGGGAGTGACTAGCATCCCTGGGATGAGAAACACAGCACATGTTTATAGACAGTATCGTGGGATGAGAATATGAATTTCCCACCGTGTCCACAAATCTGGGCACCGCTTAGTCGGGTCCTCCTGTAGGGTCATGGGAAGCTGCAATCCCGGGTCCGCTGGGGGCTTCTGAGGCTTGGGTCCTCTTCCACGTTCAGATGGTCATTGGGACAGTTCATTTCCTTGGAGCTGGACAGCTCACAGTGACTGCTGCTTCAGTCCCTGGAAGAGAGTGTCACTCCATCACCTCTAGTTTCTGGCTTATAGGCCTTTTTTTATGGGGCTCACCTATAGGTCTTCCTTTGTAGGTCAGGGCCACCCAGAATAATCTCCCTTTTGCTTAAAAAATCAACTATTAGGGACTTTGATTACCTCTGAAAAGTATCTCCCCTTTGCCCTATGAACTAACCTGATCATGGGAGTGGCCTCCATTATATTCACAGTTTCTGTTCATACCCATGGGAAGGATTATACAGAGTTCATAGACCAGGGAGTAAAAATCTTGAGAGCCATCTTAGAATTCCACCTACTGCTGGCATAGAGTAGAATTTGCCCTCCTGTGGGCTATATTTAAAGTTAGGATGAGGGTAGGATGTAGGCAGCACTGTACTCTGCATGACTAGTTTAAAGAAGACCCCAACCCCAGGCAGAGAGGGGAACCATGAGAATTAGGCATAGTTTCACTGCCTCAGTGCATTGGGTTCAGGGTTAGAGAAAGACTCTAGTTCTACCAGAAGTCCTTGAGCATAGTTCAGAAGTAAGACCAAAATCTGAGACATTTGTCCTGGGAAATGAGAGGGAAAATAGGAAGTCATGGACCTCTGGGCTCACCCCAAGCAAACTAAATCATTACCTTTCTATTTATGATAACCAAATAACTAATAATTTGCTATGTATTTATCCCTCCCAGTTAATACTTTAGAGTTGAGTAGAAGTCTCCTGGAGTAAATAGTTTGAAACACAAAAGAATGATACTAATGATGAGAATTACAGGGAAATGCCACTAGATCAAACCTTTATGCTTCAGCCCAGTTGGGCTTGAAATACAAGCACAAATGTAGTGCTTGCATTTCAGACTCTCTTCCTAACAAATAGTATAATCTACCTAAGTTAGGATTTGTCAGAAAAACCACAACATTTTATGATCATGCTCATGAATGTGTAACAGTAGCCACACACACAAAAATGCATTCTTCCCCAAAGTATCTCCATTTGGCACAGTGATTTTTTAGCTAGGGAGATATGCGGCCTTTCCCACAAAGGTACACATAACAGACATTTTATATCCCTCTAGAGGTTTAAGGACTCTCAAACCCTCCAGCTCATCTTCTAGGCCAGAATCCCTTGTTTACAACATCCTTTGTGTCTTATATATGCTCTGTCATCATTTCTCTGAATTTGAAAAATCTGGGCCATTAGATGAAACAACCTTTTGAGACACTCTAGAACAAAAATCGACACTTCATCTTAAGCACCTCTGAATTCTACCTTAATAAAACTTTTTTGGTTATAGAATGAAGCAAGATTTGGATGTGTTGATTAGAGCAGATATTTTCACTCCTTCTCCATTTATTCACACAAAAAGAACAGTAAAACATGGTTTTAGAACAAGATAAACATGGTTTCATAACTAGTTATTTATCTTTGGGTAAATTATGCATCATTTGAGCTTCAGTTTTCTCATCTGTGATGCTTATTTCATGGGTTGTTACTAATTTAAAATGAGAGAATGTAGGCAAAATACTCAATCCATTTAAAAGCTATCTACTTGGCTAATGTTAAAACACAACAGCTCTCACTGCTGCCTAAGAACTTACTTTCCTAATGAATGCCTTATTATGGCCTTACTTCAGCAATAGGTGTTTTCCTAGCAATGAGCCAACTGCAGTGCCATGCCTATTAAAAGCCTCTTCCCAGTTTCAGGAGGATCTAGTATTTTGTTTCTGGGAGAAGTGGGTTAGAAGCTTACATTCTTTGCTTCAGAGTTAAGATAATTTCAATTGATACATTTTATGGAAGTTAGCTTTCTATATATAATGCCGGTGGACTTAAGATAGTATGAAAGTGGGCTCAAAAGGCCGTTGAAGTTTTATTTAGGTAGTATGAAGGTGACAAACACGTGGTAAAAAATGAGCTCTTATTTATCATAGTACTGGAAGTCCTAGACACAGCCATCAGACAACAAAAAGAAATAAAAGGCATCCAACTTGGCAAAGAAGTCAAACTTTCACTATTTGTAGATGCCTTGATACTCTATATAGAAAATCCAAAAGACTCCACCCAAAATCTGCTAGAACTATTCAAATTCAGTTAAGTTGCAAGATACAAAATCAGTGTACAGAAATCTGTTGCATTTCTATACACCAATAATGAAGCAGCAGAAAGAGAAATTAAAGAATAAATCCCATTTACAATTGTATCAAAAAACATAAGATACCTAGGAATAAACCTAACCAAAGAGGTGAAAGACGTGTACTTTGAAAACTATAAAACATTGATGAAAGAAACTGAAGATAACACAAAGAAATGGAAACATATTCCATGTTCATGGATTGGAAGAATAAATATTTAAAATGTCTATGCTACTCAAAGCAATCCATACATTTAATGCAATTCCTATCAAAATACCACCATTTTTGACAAAGCCAGAACAAACAATCCTAAAATTTGTATGGAACCACAAAAGACCTCAAATAGCCAAGGCAACCTTGAAAAAGAAGGGGGCAAATCTGGAGGCATCACAATTCTGGACTTCAAGTTCTATTACAAAGCTTTAGTAATCAAAACAGTAGGGTAATGACACAAAAATAGACACACAGATCAATGGAACAGAATAGGAAACCCAGAAATGAACCCACAACTATAGGTCAATTAATCTTCAACAAAGCAGGAAACAATGTTCCATCAGAAAAGGACAGTCTCTTCAACAAATGGTGTTGGGAAAACTGAACAGCAACATGCTAAAGAATAAAGCTGGACCACTTTTCTATACCATATACAAAATAAATTCAAAATGGATTAAAGACCTAAATGTAAAACAGGAAACCATAAAAATCATAGAGAGCACAGGCATTAACCTCTTTCACATCAGCCATAGCAACTTCTTACTAGATATGTCTCCTGCGACAAGAAAAACAAAAGAAAATTGAATTACTGAGACTTTGTCAAGATACAGAACTTCTGAATGGTGAAGGAAACAATCAACAAAACTAAAGGCAACCTGCAAAGTGGGAGAAGCTATTTGAAAATGACATATCTGAAAAAGGGTGAGTCTCTCCAAAATGTATAAAGAAGTTCTAAAACTCAACAGCACCCTCAAAATGAATAATCCAATTAAAAATGGGCAGAAGACATGAATAGACATTTTTCCAAAGAAGACATCCAGATGGCCAATAGACACATGAAAAGGTGTTCAACATCACTCATCATCATGGAAATACAAATAAAAACTACAATGAGCTATTGCTCTACACCCGTCAGAATGGCTAAAATCAACAACACAAGAAACAACAGATGTTGGCGAGCATGTGGAAAGGGGAACGCTCCTCTAATGTTGGTGGGAATGCAAATACAAACTGGTGCAGTCACTGTGGAAAACAGTTTAGAAGTTCCTCAAAGAACAGAACTATCCTATGATCCAGGAACTGCACTACTAGGTATTTACCCAGAAAATACAAAAATACTAACTCAAAGGGATACATACTCCTAGTGTTTATAGCAGCATTTTCTACAATAGCCAAGATATGAAAGCAGCCCAAGTGTCCATCAATTAATGAATGGATAAAGATGGTGTGGTATGTGTACACACACGTACATAGACACACACACACACACACACTGGAATATTACTCATCCATAAAAAAGAAGGAAATCTTGCCATTTATGACAACATGGATGGAACTAGAGAGTGTAATGCTGAGTGAGAAAAGTCAGTTAGAGAAAGACACATATCATGTGATTTTACTCATATGTGGAATTTAGGAAACAAAACAAACAAAAAGGAAAAGGAAAGGAGAGCCAAACCAAGTAACAGACTCTCAACTACAGAGGACAAACTGATGGTTACCAGATGGTAAGAGAATGGGTTAAACAGGTGGTGGGGATTAAGGGGCACAATTTTTGTGATCAGCATGGGGTGTCTTATGGAAGTGTTGAATCACTATATGGTATACCTGGAACTAATATTATACTGTATGAAACCTGAATTTGCATAAAAATAAAAAACTAGAAATATGAAGGGTAATGATTTATTTCTGACAAAGGAAACATGAAGATCAAGGCTGACAGCTATAAAGATAACTAAAAACAAACAACAAAAAATTGAAAAGGAAAAATCAGAAGAGTTTTGAAAGGAAGTGGATTCAATATTTATCCAGAAAATAAATATGATAAGACCTATTCCTAATAAGGCATCCTATACATACATCTTATACACATACAGCGTTGTTTTGAAAGAATCATCTCCTTTCAACTTACTAATTTTAACTTTAATATATGATGTCATTTTTTAAACTTTGAGCTGTGCAGAGTAATCTTTAGAGAACTTATTTATACCCCCAAACCCAATGATGTAATTTGGGTCTGCTGCCAACCTGCTCTTGTGTAATCTTTGGTTGTATGGTTTAAACCATAAGATGTGAGCTCCCAGCTTACAGTGGAGAGCTTTTCTATGTTTTTATATTGCACCCACCCACTCACTGATCAGCCATTTTGCCATGCGTCTGTCTCTCCGTCTGTCCATCTATGTTTTGCTGCAACCTTAGCACGCATGCTTTGGCCAAGGAGTGGCACCCATCACTTCCACTCATAGTCCATTGGCAAGAATGGTTACTGGGCCCAACCACAGATCCACAGGTGGCTGGGAGATGTCGTCAGCCAGGTTCCCAGCAAGGGGAAGAGGTGGATTTTGATAATGTTCTAGCAGTTCTTGACTTAATACTTTCCTCTCAGTGTAGTTGCAGGGATAACAAGTTTGTGAAATGCTTAGTAAATATGGTGCTTAGAACAGTTCTTGCTAGTTATTACCATTATTCATTCATTCAATAAATAAGTGTTAAGTGCCGGTTTCAGTGATAATTGTGGACTGTGAAGATCCTACTGTAAAAATCCTACTGTGATATATCATCAGTTTCCTTCAGAATTTTGGATACAGTTAAGACAGGCTTGGATGAGAATTTGGGGGAAGTACAGGGGACATCACTTGAATATTGGAGCCAAGAGCCAAAGATGTTTGGTTTACTTAGGCATCTTCCCCTTCTTCAGGGTTCAAAGTTAATAGCTGCCCCTGTCCTCTGGTGTTATTACTCTAGCAGAACCTCCTAGTCATGGCTTGCATGCCCTTTGCCTTACAACAATGCAGTCATTATCTGGTTAGATTGGAGGCTCTGGGACATGGAGAACCAAAGCCTCGCCCTTGATGCTAAGGTATCGTAAGGTGCAGAGAAGCCAAGCCCCTCATGGGACAAAAAGCTCTCTAACATAGAGAGGAAGATCCAAGACAACACCTGCTGATACAGAACCAAGAGGAGAGATGTAAAGGCTCATGTATAATCCTTGTCCAGTGTGAGCCCTCCCTGAATTCTGTCCTTTGGCATTGAGTTGTCAGTCAGGGTTCTGACAGCAAAGGCATGATTTTCCCAGACTCCGGGAGTCCTTTTCGGAAAAATGAAGAGGTTAATGGGCAGGTAGGAATGTAGTGTCCTTGTTATTTATAACAGGCAGCAGACTTTTGAAAGTATTAGATTTCTGAAGATACAGAAACTCAGTGTTTTTGTTGGCCAGGGCAGTCACAAGAAAGTGCCACAGCATGGGTGGCTTAAATAACAAAAATGTATTTCCTTACAATTCTGGAGGCTGGAAGTCTATCAAGGTGTCAAGGGTGGATTTCTCAGAGACCTTTCTCCTAGGCTTGTTGATGCCTGAGTTCTTCACGTATCCTTACATGGTCTTCCCCTGTCTATGCCCTAATCTCCACTTCACCTAGGGACTCTGTCATATTGGATTAGATAGAGTCCACTCTAATGGCCTCATTTTAACTTGATTATATCTTTAAAGATCCCAGCTCCAAATGCAGTCATACTCTAGAGGTTAGGACTTCAGCATATGAATTTTGTGAAGATACAAGTCAGCCTATGAAAGTAAGATACCCGCCAAGGACTGGCAGACAATGGCAATGAATTTGGCCACATAGTAACCAAGGTATCAGAGGCTGCTCTTTATGCCCCTAGATGTACATAGATACCATTTTTTTAGCTCTGAACATATTGAAATGGATACTTAAGGTTGTCCATTTTTTATTTCCTTTTATATGTCAAGAAAATCTAAAAAATAAAGCTATTTGTGGGAATTGCTCAAAATTAAAATATTAGCACTTACAATGGAACTGATGTTTGTAGGATGGTTAGTAAAGTTCAAAAGCAAGGACATGGGATGAAATGTACAATAAATAAACACACCCAATTACCTTAAAATCTTTTAAATTACTCTTACACCAGTGCATTGTGGACATGGGAAAGCCCAAAAGCCAGAATTAGCTTTTTAAAATCTCCCTTTGCATTGAGACTGGGGTCTCCATTTCCAAGTCTATGAAGGTATATGCTTTGTTTATTTCACTAATTTTATTTTTATTTCTTTTTTAGCTAAATATGTGTATTCAAAATTTTATGGTATATGTGTATCTAGTATGTCTTTCCTGTAATTTGAAGATTCTCAGATGTTGTCCAGTTAAGATCAAGCTGAATCTGTGAAACTTTATTGTCAAAAAAGGACACTAAACTCAACACACCAAGAAGGAAATTTGTCAGAGATAATATTCAATACTATTGCAATATGATATATATATATATATACACACACATACATACACACATATGTATACATATAATTTAGTATTTTTTTTATTTGAGAATAGTTGACACACTATATAACATTAGTTTTAGTGTATACATTTTAAAATATAAGAAGGTTGAAGTCCCATTCAGTATTAACTTGGTATGTTTTTCACTGTCTGCTTCTCTACTTTTTCATTGTGATAGTTGCAAAAGCAAAGGATACGTGAAGCTCAAGGTCATAATCAGAGAAAAGGGGCACTGTTCAGAATTTAACTTGACCATTTCCTTCTTTTCTCAAGTTTTTAATGTGTGTTTATATTTGAGAGAGAAGGACAGACACAGAGTGTGAGCGGGGGAGGAGCAGAGATATAGAATCTGAAGCAGGCTCCAGGCTCTGAGCTGCCAGCACAGAGCCTGACGTGGGGCTCGAACCCACAAACTGCGAGAGCATGACCTGAGCTGAAGTTGGACGCTTAACTGACTGAGCCGCCCAAGCGCCCCTAACTTGACCATTTCCTTAATCCTTCTCTTCTAATCTCACAACTATGATGTTTACTGGAGCTTTCACAAAAAGTTCTGGAAGCACTGAGCCACACGTGTGTGCAACATGCATGTGCTCTTGGGCTCGCTCTCTCTTCCTCCCACCCCCCTCCAGTTATACTGAAATAAGCTTTCCGGCATCTCATCCACTTTAAAAGTAGGCACACATCTGAGGTGGGAAAAAAAAGTCTTCTTAGAATGAAGGAAATACAAGTTACAAAGCTACACTCATCTAAGCAACTGTGTATAAACTGAGGTTGTATTTAGGGTGTTTTAAGTAAAAGGCAGGTCAGAAAGAAGTTCTAGCCAATGATGACAAAATGAAAGACCACAACATCAACAACATATATTAGCAGAAGAGTAAAAAAAGAGAATGAATTTATTCTTATAAGTACAGCATTTTCTATCATCTTTTCTGAGCCAACCCCCCCAAACAAAGGCAAGATTAGGAATTAAATGACTTGCAAATATTTTTTCAGGTGTCCTTTCAAAATGATTAACATAACAAATATCTATACTTTTTTAATTCCAAAACTATATAAAAACTCAAAATTCCTCTCTTTCCCCACCTGACCCATTCTTCAGAGATAATCACCATTTGGTATACATATTAGAAAAAAACTTGATGCATATACACAATTGTATGCAACATATCACTAAATGGGTTAATAATGATACATGCTGTTGCACACTTAAAAACTTGAAGTTTTTATTTAAAAAAAGGACTGCATCGTTTTTCATGTGAACGCTCTGGAGTCATAACAGATGCTGACCAGTAGAATGGGTCAGTGACTGCCAGCCTCGTATGAGTGAGTGTTTCGATTGTTTCCATTTTTGTTTTCACTGTCATTTCATCCATGTACATATGTCTTCCAGAACTTATGTGAGAATATCTGTATGTGCATTTAGAATATTGATAAATTCTCCAGCATACCTTAAAAAATGAGTTGGTTTGGGGCGCCTGGGTGGCTTAGTCGGTTAAGCGTCCGACTTTCGCTTGGGTCATGATCTCGCGGTTCGTGGGTTCGAGCCCCGCATCGGGCTCTGTGCTGACTGCCAGCTCAGAGCCTGGAGCCTGTTTCAGCCTGTGACTCCCTCTCTCTCTGACCCTCCCCTGCTCACGCTGTCTCTCTCTCTCTCTCTCTCTCTCCTAGAAATAAATAAAAAATATTTAAAAAAAAAATGAGTTGGTTTACTCCAATTAGCTGTTTATCATAATGCACATGTTCTCATATACTCTCTAATATGGATTTTAGCAAATATGCCCCCCTCTCCATTTTTTGCCCTTTTGATTGCTTTGGATAGATATCTGAGAGGCTTTTAATTTATTCTATTCTATTTCTTACACTGTCTCCTTGCATGGAAGTCCATGTCTGTTTGAAGTTTATGACGTGGAAAGGATCTTTGTTGCAAAATGGTTGAGAAATTTCTATTCCTCTGTAAGAAAGAAGGGCATTCATGAACTGAGTTATTTTCTTTGGTTATTCATGCAGTACATTAGCCCATGCATGGCACTAACTTCAGAAGTTGTTTTAGGATTCTACAAATTCACTAGTTTGGGGGAATATATTTGTTCATTGTAGCAGTCTTCTCAAAGTTATTATGAGCTGCTGATCTTTTAGTATACCCTCCACATTCTTTAAGTGACTATTAATCTTCTATTTAAACCATAGTGGTAATCCGTCCTCTCATAAGAGTTTTCTGATTTTCAAAGCAAAGATTTCTTTTTTGCTCAGGTAAGTTTGGATTTTGCTTTCCTCTCCCTCACTCCTTTCTTTCGAAGTTCAGTTTTTAAGGGAGATATAAGAACAGGCAAGAGAAGTTAATTATTGAGAGATAGCATGCCATTCACACAATTGTTTTCTCTCCCAAATGTTGTAGTAACATCACATTCCTTGTTTTCAATGAGTACTTTCCATGTAGTGACTGAGTACGGATATACATTATCGCTCTTTTTTATTTTGTAACATTTAAACCTTGAAAAGTCAAAGAAATAAACAAAACCGTATAACAAATGCCTGTGTGACCTTTACCTAGATTCCCCAACTCTTAACATTTTGCCTTATTTGCTTTACTGTTCTCTGTCTCCTTCTCCTCCTTCCTCTCCTCCTTCCTTCCCTTCCTGCCTCCTGATGTTAAACATGCTGCAGACATCAAGGCAATTCAGTCCTAAATGATATAGTCAATATCTACAAAATATAAAGACATCCTTCTACATACCTGTGATGCTTAATCACACCCAAGAAATTTAACATCAATAGAGTGACATTTCTTATGCAGTCCATATGCAAATATCCCTGCCAGTCATTCCCAAATTGTCCTTTATAGCTTTTTTTAAAAAATCTTTTTGATCAAGAATTCAGTCAAGACTCACACATTGCATTTAGTTATCATGAATCATCTCTGTTACTTTGGAACAATCTCCTCACGCACACCTTTCTGGGTTTTTTCAACAATTGACATTTCAGTGATACCAGGCCAGTGGTCTTACAGAACGTTCTATGTCCTGGATTGGTTTTATCGTTTCCTCATCAGTACGTTCAGCTAAACACTGTGGTCATCAATACTTAATAGTTTGTAACTGGTGATGCCAGCGTGGGCGG
Organism: Crocuta crocuta; assembly: GCF_008692635.1. NCBI lineage: Eukaryota > Metazoa > Chordata > Mammalia > Carnivora > Hyaenidae > Crocuta > Crocuta crocuta. The sequence continues at coordinate 7,207,734 of NW_027528624.1, read as the reverse complement.
CTACCATAATGCCTTCCAAATATACCTGCGTGGAAACGACCTTCTGCCTTTGACAATGCTAGACAATCCGTGTGAAGATACTTTATGCAGTTACCTTGATTCCTCGAAGTCTCTCATCCAGTTGCTGTACTGGGGGTCCTGAAATGAAATTGCTTTTAGATTAGTAGTTTTCAAAACATAATTTTCTTAATCTCCTATTCTTTCCACATTCATCCTATATTATTCTTCTTTATTGAAGAGCTCTCCCCCACTTGCCATCCCTATATTTTGAGTATCTTCATAAATTCTTTCTTTCTTTATGCACTATGTTATAATCCATTAACCATCATGATTCTTTTTTATGTTTCTTTTTCCCCAGACTTGGCCAGTGTGACCCCATTTGTCTTGGAGCATACTCTTGCTTTTTAGCATACACAGGTGTTCTGCAATCACACAACCATGTTCTGGGATCATGGTGTACTTTCTCTCGCAGGCCTGATATCAGGAGTCCTGGTTCATCTAAGTGGGAAACTACATTTTGAAACCAACATTTGGGTGTTAGGTGGGCTTCTTGCTGTCGCAGTACTGATCTTCCTAGGCCTCTTTAGTAAACTAACCCTGATATTAATGTACTGGAAAAATATGTAAAGCTGTATTCATATACTTCTCACAGAAGTGTGGTTTGTAATTTCAAAAAAAAAAAAAAACCCAAAAACTGGAAACAACTCAAATGTGCACCAATAGGGTGTTTGTTTCATCCACACATGAGATCGCTATGTAGTTAAGAAAAAGAATAAGGAAAATCTCACTATCTTGCTGTATAATTCATCCTAGAGTGAATTATCATGGGAAAAAAAGGCTTCATGAAAAAAATATATAATAGGCTATCAATGATCTAAGAAAGGGGCTTAGAATACACCTATACATACATTTCAGATTATGTTAAAAATGAGTTATACAACCTCACACCTGTTAGAAAGACTATTATAAAAAAAATAACAAGCGTTGGAGAGGATGTGCAGAAAGAGAACCCTTGTTCACTGTTGGTGGAAATGCACACTGGTGCAGCCACTATAGAAAACAGCATGGAGATTCCCCCCAAAAAATTAAAAACAAGACTGTCATGTGATAACAGCAATTTCACTTCTAGGTGTTTATCTGAAGGAGATGAAAACAATAACTCAAAAATGTATGTGGACCCCCCCCCCAGTTTCTTTGCAGCATAAATGTGTCCATTGATAGATGAATCAATAAATAAGATGTGGTATAAATACACACTGGAAAATTACTCAGCCTTTACAAACAAAGCGATCCTGCCATTTGTGACCACAGAAATGAACCTGGAAGACATTATGCTAACTGCTCCATCAGCACGTCTCACCAGAGATGCGTGCATGTTCCTTTACCAACAGTATTTGTTAAGCTTTTGAAGAGTAGTCAATGTTATTGGTATAAAGGGGAATAGTTTCAAAGTTTCAAATTGTGTTTTGCTTATTATAATTAAAATTCAGGATCTTTTCATGTTTTAATAGTCATTTGTACATACTTTGTAACTTCTCTTTTCTTTAACACATTTTTCTATCAGAATTTTGTACATTTTTTCAATTTTTGAGATTTCTCTGTTTCCTAAATTGAAAATATTTTCTCCCACTTTATCGCTTGTATTTGCCTTGATTTTTCTTTTTTTGAAGTTCTTTTCCTAAGTTTTTGTTTGTTTGTTTTCTTTTGTTTTAATTCCAGCATAGTTAACATACAGCACTGTATTAGTTTCAGGTGTGCAAAATATATAGTAATTCAACAACTCTGTTATATTATCCACTGCTCATCACAAAAGTGTATTCTTTTTTTATGTTTATTTACTTATTTTGAGAGAAGGAGAGCACACATGCAAGAGAGGGGCAGTGAGAGGGGGAGGCAGAGAATCCCAAGCAGGCTCCACACCACCAGTGCAGAGTCTGACGCAGGACTCAAACCCATGAACCATGAGATCATAACTTGAGCAGAAATCAAGAGTTGGAAGCTTAACCGACTGAGCCACCCAGGTGCCTCCACAATAAGTTTATTCCTAATACCCATCACCTATTTCACCTATCTCTTTGTTCTCCGTAGTTAAGAGTCTGTTTTTTGTTTGTTTTTTTGTCTTTGCTTTTGTAAGGTTTGCCATGGAAAGACTATTTTTTTGATGTAATTAAGTGTATTAATATTTTATTGCATCATGGATTTTGCGTCATAGTTTCAAAGATTCAGGTTAAAGAGTGCACTCATACTTTCTTCTAGGATAAGTATGGTGTATTATGTGTATATGTATATAATATATTGCAATATATTACGGTATTTTGCAAAACATATACACATACAGTGTCAGTGTGGATCCAATGTTATCCTTTTCTTTGAAGTTTATTTATATATTTTGAGAGAGAGCAAGATTGTGAGCCAGGAAAGCACAGAGAGAGAGGGAGAGAGAATCGCAAGCAGGCTCCATGCAGCACGGAGCCTGATGCAGGGCTTGATCCCATGAACCATGAGAGCATGATCTGAGCCAAAATCAAGAGTCTGATGTTTAACCAACTCAGCCACCCAGATGCCCCTATCTTTTTTTTGTTCTGACAGATTTTGTTCTAACAGATTCTGTGCTAGGTTACCTCCCCCACAATCCCACAGAAACTTAATAAAATCACTGTATTGAAAAAAAATTACATTTGCTAGATCTTTCCCTTATTTGAGATTCTTTGGACCTGAAAGGGAACAAGATTGGCATCCTTTGTGTATGTTTGTCTCCTTTGTCCCATTTTCCTTCTGAGTTTGGTGTATTTCAAAAGAGCTGGTGTGCTAGATTGTAAAACCAGGGAAAGTGCAGTGGTTCATTGTCTTCACTTGACTTAAAATCTGTTTTTTGTTCTTGGCTTCACTTTGTGCTGCTCCAAACATTTTAAAGGTTTACAAATTACTCAATACAACCAAGGTTTAAAAATGACACATGCCTTTGGGCACCCAGAAGAGTTACTATTTGTATGTAAATTCCAGGATCTGCCCTTTAAAATAATTGATGCCACATTTGATATTGGTAGTTTGTGAATGTCTGACACAAACAACTGGCTATATATGGTCTTTCTCTCTCTCTATGAATTTGTATAATATGCTTTCTCTTATAGTCAATATAACCCATTAGAAAAGCTTGCATGACAAATTCAATCTTTCCCCCGTTCGCTTATGAGTAAACCCAATCTTCCTCACCGACTTTGGAGCTGGTTTGTTGGAATGTCTGACTGGGTGGTTCTGGGAGTCTGATCCCTAGAACAGACAGCACTCTTAGCTCTTTTAGGATCCTCAGACCCCAGAGCCTGCCTAATTGGGACCACCTTGTTCTGCCCCCTCTGGTTGAGCCTGGAAGTCGATGGTGCATGTCTGTCTGGGGCACATAAATGATCTACTTGGGCAGAGGCTGAGGAGGGTGTTAGAGGGAACACAGGATGCCTATGGGCCCAGAAAGGAGGGTTTCACATGGATGAGGAATCGTTGGGACTGAGAGTCCAGGGGCCAAGTGCCCATCCGGCTCTGGACCTTGATAGAGATTCTCAACCTGTGACTTCACCTTGAGAGTCACTGGGGAGACGATTCAAAATGCAGATTGCCAGGACCTACCCCTCCAGATTCTGATTCCAGAAGTCTAGGATGGTAGGTGGAAATCTGTTTTCTTGTTGGCACCCCAGGTGATTTTTTCCTGCAGATTTTGACCTGGATGGAAGCCCAGTACCTGTGGAGAAACTCCTGTGTAATCTTGGCTAATTAATTTAGCCTTCCTAAATCCTAAATGATTCTGTTAAAATACTGAACACAATATTTGAAAAAGGGTCAGGTAAAGTATTAGGTGAGATTAAATGTGTTGATGTTTATGAAAGGGATTTGTGAATCAGTTACTCTTGTACCACACAAATATTTGTTATTATCCCAGCTCAGCCCGTTAGTAGCTATGGACGACCTTTGGCAATGACTTCCCTTCTCTACACCTCATCTATAAAATGAGGATATTAATAGTACCTATATCACTGTGGCATTGCATAGAGTAAAATGAGAAAATACCGAGCACCGTGCCCAGCAGGTAGACAATTCAAAAAAATGCTAGATATGATTGCTATTATAATTCTTTCATTAAGTGTTCAGAATTTACATATTGAATGCCTACTGTGTGCCATGGGCATCCATGAGTAAGGTGTCCATAGGATTTGTCTTTCAAACTGGGAAGCTTTTGATAATTAAAGGGGAGCTAATAACAGTTACAGGGGGACAACGGGTGTGAACTCATCTTCAATCGACCAGGATGCATGTCACCTGACCAAAATGAACACGAGGAAAAGGTCGGTGAAGGTGGCTGCTACTAACAGCTATCTTCACCTGTACCCTTGCAGAGCTTGAAGTCTCCTCTAAATAAATGTGGACAAGCGTGTAAGGGTTATTGGCTTAATGGGATGCCAAATTAGGAGCCCTCTGTGTGTGGGGGGGCCCATCTGCATTTGACTCTGCCTACAAGTATCCTTCTCCCAGCAATAATAAATACTAGCTTTTCTTCTCTCCAACTCCCTAGGTCTCTCACCCCTAGTTTCTCATCTTGTTCCCTCCGGCCAGAATATTTCTCCTCATTTTTGAGTTTGTGAGGTAGGGTTGTCATAACGAAGACCGCAAGCATGGAGGCCTAAGACCATACCCGTTTATTGCTCATCGTTCTGGGGGCCACAAAGTCTGAAATCATGTCAGTAGGGTCATAACGTCTTCAGAAGGCTCTAAGGAAGGATGCCTCTTCCCCTTCTAGCTTCTGGTGATTCTTGGAGTTCCCTGGCTTGTGAAGGTATCTCCCCAAGCTCTGCTTCCATTTTCACATGACATTTTTCTCTGTGTGCCTCTGTGTCCTCCCTTCTTACAGAGATACCGGTTATTGGATTTAGGAAGGCCCTAAACCCAGGATGATTTCATCTTGAGAACCTCAGCTAGTTACATCTACAAAGACCCTGTTTGCAAATAAGTTCATATTCTGGATGGACACGGATTTTGAATAGACACTGTTCAACCCACTATACTTCCTTTAGTTGGAAGAAGATTAAAATGAAAAAGAGGTTAGGGCTTTCCTTTGATTCAGGGCACAGTACTGGACCCAGGCTTTCTGAAGCTAAGCTTTTGTCTTGATGGTTTGAGGGTGAGTCCTCATTCACTCAGAAACTCATTTATAAATCAACTCCCATCGTGCCTTTCTTCTCTCTCTACCAGAGCAGAGGAAGTAACTTGAGTTACTATCGGTACAAGTAAAATGTATCATCTGTAAATCTGTGGCCTGACCTGTCACCTGTGGGTTTTCACTAGCTTCTATTAGAGAGGGATGCAAAGCACCATCTCCAGACTTTGAGGGACATAGTCCCCAAATGTCAACCCCCAAACGATGGATTTTTATAAATTTCTTCAACTGATTTATCCCAAGGAAGAAAGGCTGAATGTGCCTCCGCTGACCTTTTACTCAATACCCATGCCCCCCCAATGTACATTACGAAAGTATAAAAAACTCAGACAATAATCTGAAGGGAAGTTCTGTTAGATAAATTTAGAAAAGTGTTTATTTTTTAAATCCAAGACAATATTTACCAGTTATTTCTGAGTAAAGATTCAAAGCTGGAGCTCCTGCCCAGAACAGTGCATCTCTCTCATTTACCTGCAGCTGACCCCGTGGCTCATGGAGAAGCATGGTACTCACCTGCACGCACTGGAACCCTTAGGAATGTACATGCGATGACTGTGGTCTGGACACATTGCTTCTCCTGAATAAATGATTACAGGAAGAAATTAGGACCCACAGCTGAAGTGGAGAAAATGAATACCATTTACACTTTCTTGTAGCTGGATGTCAGAGTCCAGGATTGTGTCCCAGTTTGCACAGGCCTTCAATGCCTTCCTCTGAGCTGATGTCTGGAGGGCAGATGCATAGAGTCCAGGTGTGAAAGAGGAGAGCAGCTTCATGTTTTATGTATCTAGAGTCAAAGAACGGTTGCACATGACACAGGATATCCAGATTATGAAACAGGAGCTGACATAAGGGACAATGTGTTGTGTTTATATCTAAAAGTTAAACCTGAGGCTGGAAACTTAAGGAATTTACAGCTGAGGAGTGAAACTGTTGGTCTCTGTGTCAGTGAAAATAATATTAAAAAATAAAAAGAAATGCCTGTCATCTCTCCTTTCTTCTTTGCCACTGAAGAGCTTGACTGACTACTGTCTTCCCCATCCCACCCTACTCTGTGGGTACCCTACCCTACTCTGCCCTGCACAAGCTCCCTCAGGGTCTAAGGGGCATGGGGGACCTAAGAATGACTGAGTGGCCCCGCTGTTGAATGGGATGGTACTTCTGTAGCAATAGGGAGGGACTAATGTTTAAGGATACGTGGTCCCTGGTTATTTTTCTCCCTTCTAGAGTCGACACATTTCTTTCCTTTTTCCCCCCTCCCCCTTCCCCTTTTCTTAAATGTTTATTTATTTTGAGAGAGAGAGAAAGAGGGAGGAAGGGACAGAGAGAGAGAGAGAGAGAGAGAGGGAGAGAGAGAATTCCAAACAGGCACCACACTGTTAGCAAAGCCCACCATGAATCTTGATCTCATGAATTGGGGGACCATGACCTGAGCCCAAATCAAGAATGCTCAACTGACTGAGCCACCCAGGCACCCCAAACTCACATTCCTTTTCTTAAAGCTCTGTGTTAGGTGTATGACTTCATGGCTTTTTCTTCCCCTGAGAGAGATTTGTTTTTGGAGGGGGAGAGATCTATTTTCAAATAATCAAAAGTTCAAATTATCACTCTGGATTTCTACTGATTTGAAATAAGCATTTACTGTGTCATCTAATAGATCTTTTACAGACATGAAGTAAAATAAACTTATTCTCATGATGAGCACTGACTAATTTATAAAATTGTTGAATCACTACATTGTACCTCTGAAACCAGTATAATGCTGTATGGTACTTACATTGGAAAACAAAACAAAACAAAAACTTAATTCTGTTCCAGGTTGGCTACTAACTTACTGCAACCTTGAGTCAATCAGTTTATCTTTCTATGCTTAGTTGGTGAGTTCCTAGTAACCCACATTGGGCTGTAAGCACGAAGAAAACACACATAATTCTTTTTGGTTCTGAATGAGCCTGGCCCTTGTGTTCACACAAGAAAAATCATGCATTAGAAACACAGCACAGGTGAGACAGACTGAGCATACAGGGCCTAGAGGTAGAAAGTAGTTTAGTGCAAATAAAACATTCCTACAGCTTTTCCACACTGTTTTCAATATTCTTTATCTGAAATTTTTATGTATTTCCTTTAGTAAGTCCTGATATTTCAGAGTCTGGGAGACACTTACAGTTCTGAAATGAGTCATGTTTGCAAGCCTAGAAGGTAGCAGAAACCATCTGAATGGCCCTAAACAATCTTTATAGCTAGGCTTTTGGCAAAAGTTTTGCTGGATTTTCCCCTAAAAGTAAAAATTACCATATTCTTCTGTATGTAAGGCTAAGTTAGACAAAGGATATTTTTTTTGAGATTTTTTAAAAAAAATTTTTGAGAGAGAGAGGACAAATGGATGAGGGGCAGAGACTAAGGGAACAGAGTATCTGAAGCCGGCTCTGTGCTGACAGCAGAGAGCCCAGTGTGCAGCTCAAACTCATGAACTGTGAGCTGAAGTGTGATACACAACTGACTGAGCCACCCAGGTGCCCCAAGACAAAGGATATCTTAACCTGTAAAAGTGATCAAAGATGGAAGGAAGGGAGGAAGAAAGGAAAGAAGGAAGGAAGGAAGAAAGAAAGGCAGCAGCAGTATAGGGCAGATGGGTAAGTGGGGAGGGGGTGGGGCAGAGAGGAAGCCTGGGGACAGGAGGGGAGAACACCCAAAGGTCATCAGATTCTTTTTAGAAAGTGGAAGTATGTGAGGGATGAAGAGAAGGAAACTAGAAACAAATTGCAGAATAAAATGGTGGCCCACATTTTTTTTAGGCCTAGTAACAAATAAATGGCAAGAAAGGACATAAAATGTTTTTATCCTTATCATGTTTTTATTTTTTCTTGAAATGGCCTCATTGCTGCAAAATATCCTCTCCACATTATAAACAAAATCTCTTGGGCAATAATAAATTTCCACTGAGTTTCAGGAAAAGAGAAAACGCAGTGAGAGAGAGGTATCATGTGAAGTGAGTTCAGGAGGATAGTTTGCATGCTTTGTATTTTTTCCTAGAGTTGTATCAACTGGGAAGAAAATGTCTGTAGGAAGAAGATATAATACAAAATGGACTATTGTTCAGGATTCATCTGCTTGCAATGTTTGCCTGAGAAGGAGTGTGTTAACCTTGCTGCCCACCCTCACCCCATGAATACGATAAAGCATGCGTATAACTTGTAAAAACGCATTGAACTCTGTTGGAAAACCCCATGTATATATTGTTAATTGTTTATAATATTTACTAGAACTAGTAATAGAATATTTAAAGAAATGACACTAGGAAACACTTCTTGTAAAGCTTACAATATAAAACATGATTTAACTTGGTTTAATGGGCATAGGACTGGTTATGGGTTTCCTGTATATCTAGAAAAGGGAATCCATGGACCAAGGGAACCCCGGATCTCACCTGTGCATGCAAGGCTCACACCGACTTGCAATAAATCATTTACTACATAGCTCCCTGGTAGTGAAGGCCATTTCTCCCCTTCCTCTCCTGTTGGATCCTAATGAGCAGCAAAATGGTCCCAGGCCCTGAGTGGGCGGGACATGGATACCAAGGCTCTGACCCACACTGGCTGATTAGCGTGGGGCTAATTGACCTTTCACAGCAATTGTATTCCTTGGCCTTCAGCCACCAGAGAAGGCGCCTTTCCTTTCATTATCTCTGTGGCATAATACCTTTGATTCTAATGAAAACCAGTCATAAGAAATGTAAAATAAATTCAAAGCATAAATCACAAAATATCCATCTTCTACAAATCTCTAAAAAAAAAAAAAAGAAAAAAAGGAAAGCTCAGGCTGAAGGAACAGTTTTTATTCTCATCCAATTAATATAAATTGGCATTTAGTGCTCATTGGAGACCATGGAGGGACTGGAGTTCAAGAGAAACAAACCCATGGGAATGATTCCTTTCGGGTTATAGTGACTCTGAACATCTCTAGGCTCGTGCTGCCTTACCCATGTTGGTGTCTTGTTAGCTGTGAGCAGACAAAACATTTTTCGGCCATTACATCCAAAAATATCTGTAACTTCCTAAATAATTGCCATTTTGTCTTTCTCTGACATAGAAAACACATTTATTAAAAGCTTGTACAGAAACACGTTTGTGAAAAGTTATTATCAGAAGAAGCAACTGATAAGCATNATCCCGGCCCGATTTTATCTTCCCCGGTTCGCACTCACGTTAGAAGACTCTCTCAGTGGATTCTGCGTCCTTTGTCTCCCAATCTCTCAGGTTTTGTAAGGTTTCCAATGGCTTCAGATCTTTTCTGTGTGATGTATGGGCGGGAGTGCAAGTACGGAGCTCCTTACTTCTCCGCCATCTTGCCCCCCCTCAGCATTCTGAATTTGTAACAGCAAAAGAAAGGAAGGAAAATTTGAATTGTTTAAAAAAATGTTTCTTTTTTATTGAGATAATTTATGCCAAATTATCTAAGTAAGATCTCCTTCATGTCAGAACGATTTTTAAAATGAAAATATGATAACAACATTGCCTATTAAATTAGGAAATCATTTATCTGATAATTCTTGGCTGATCGTATTATTGTTTTTCTGAGAAAAAAAATGTGTGTGGTTAAAAATGCAAATCAAAATCAGAGATTTTTCAGACCTTAAAATGTAAAGTCAGTTACACAATGGGATAGCCTTTCCATTGAAATAGTTTAGGCATTTTTGTAGGATGAAATCAAGGTTAGCAGACTTGAGAGAAGGTAACTTGACTAATTTAATGAAGACAGGGATTGGTAGAGTAGACCAATGAGCGTGAACTCGTCACTATGCTTGTATAAATCAACCTGCAGGAGGTTCTGCCCAACATGGCTGCCTATATGCCAACTTCAGGAAGGTGGAGAAGCAGAAGATTTGAATAGTTCAAAGCCGACTATTTGAAAAAGCGCTGGGTTTACAGCCAGAATACATGGGCTACAGAGCTGGCTCCTTCATTTTCTAATTACGTGTCTAATTTGGCTGAGTCGCTCAAGCCAACTGAAAGTTTCCTCACCTCCGAAATGGCTGCCACACTTGATACATCCTTTACAAGGTCACTGAGTCATTCAACAAACCCAGATGGGCCATGTGCTATGAGCAGGTCTCTGTAGTAGCTACCTCAGCTTTAGAGAGATGCAGTATCTTTTCTTGAGGATGGCACTGCTTGGTAACGGAGAGCAACACATAGCAAAGTAAGTCCAATACAGAATGGTCAGTGCTGTCTTCTTGGGGGCTTGGGACCCCGAGGAGCAGCGAGTTGCATACTGGTACTGGCCTTCCAGGGCTTAGCCCTATTGCTGGGCTGCCTTCGCTCCAGATCTTTACCTGCTTTGATAGATTCCTGTGTAACTGGCGCTGGTTCTTATTTTCATCATTACTCTGTTATCTTGTTTGTTTTTAATCACCTCTGCCCACACTATGTTTTGCTTCCTCCATTGACTCAGTTCCAATGGACTGTCTTCTAGGCTTCTGAGTGTCTGTCTGGCTTTCCTCCCGATCATTCCTTTGTCCCTGGAGCTTGTCCATGCAGCTTCCAAATGCTGTTCTTCACGATGGCCCCTGTGCTCTCATCTTGCTCTGTCTGCCCTGCACACGGCCCCCTTCTCAGCGGCCACACTGTGGAGCTTGGGGGAGTCAGAGAAAGATAATGGCGAGTCCTCACCCTGGGTTTCTCCCTTGGCTTCGCATTTTGGAGCTGGGTAACACTGAACATGAACCTGTGCCTCCCTTTCATCTTCTGTCTGGTGTGATTGAATTGAACAGCCAGTAAAATAAAGAGCTCTATTTGTGCCGGCCACAGATCTGGCTTTCCAAAAACACACTTGGGGATGGTAACAGCTCCTCCCTCCAAGGACTCTGGGAACATCAAACAACCTACTGCATCAAAAACTTTGTAATGCAGTCTGGAGGCTAGAGCTCAAAAATATCATGTACTTATTTTACTTTTTTTAATATAATTGTTATTGCTATAGAAGATGAAAGCACTTTGTTAATAATGTGACATTACTGACTTTTTGAATCTCATTATTAATTATTTTAGAGGTTGTCTGTCTAACCTTTAAGTGTTTGGGAAACAGTCCAATAATTTTTCAATCCCCAGGAATTTACTTATTAGAATAACGTTACTTGTTTTTACAGGGTCTCAAAGGTTAAGAATATTTTGAAAATCATCAGCAGGTTTTACAAATTTTGCTTACTTCCAGTGTTCTAAGGGGATTACAAGACTTTCAAATATTTGAATCCTAACTACATGTCAGCAAAGAGACTCCTTTTAGGAAAAGGAAAAATACACCTATTCCTTGGATATTGTTGAATAATGGCCAAATGGGTGAGAGTTGGTCATTGGTTGTGAAAAAAATAGATGTTTTATTAATACTAGGGTATCTCAAAATCAAAGGTCTTGTAGACAGAGTGTCCAAGATACAGATGCCTCAGTCCCTGGTGGTCCCACAGCTCCATTTGACGACATAAGAGGAAGCCCAGTGGGACAAACTGGCTACTTGGTTCATTGACACTAAACAACCTATGTCACCTTACTTGTTGAATTAATAAGTTATAACAAAACACAAATGTAATGTGTTTCCTGCTTGTGAGGCCATATTCTATTTATTGAGGAAACGAAGAAAAAGCAGACATTGTTTTTGACCTGAGGAAGTTTAAAGCCCTGTTGGAGAACTCTTGCTATCTTCCCACTGAAAATCTTTACCTCCCGAAGTTGAGGAAAGTTTTGTATACCGCGAGAATTAAATATTACTTTGGGCTTTAGAGGCTTGACCACTACATTTTATCCAATCTATCATTGCTTGAATGTGTTATTAATGGGGCTTTGAACTATTACCATTGTGACGTCCAGTCACACCATCTGGCAAAGGGATCGCTTTCTGAGGTCCACGCTATTTTTTTATGAGAAGTCAAAGAATTAAGCAATTAATGATCTCAGAGCCATGGATGGAGACTGAGGGAAGTATGTTCTATACATATCACCGTAACTACTGAAATCTGCTCGGGATCTTCCTATCCCCTTTCCAGCTCTGCTCTGAGCATTTGAAAAATCTGGATTTGAAAGGAAAATCTCAGTATTTGGATTTTTTCCATATTTGTCAAATTTTAGCAGCCTCTGAGAATTTACTGAGGTTTTTCATATGTTTTATGACATCTGAGCATATAGCAATATCTATACATATATATGCAGATATGTAGTGATATCTATATGTATATGTATATCTATTTTAATCAGTTTCTAGTTCACAGGAAGCTGGAATGCTGCCGGAGTGATTGTCTGGCATCTATGCATCTGCTACATCTATAGCATCTGCTTATTCTACCTTCTGTGTCCATTTTCCAAGTTGGACTTTGTAGGTGGCACAGCCTAATAGGATTTGGATGCTTTATCGATGTGCATGATAAGGGACCAATCCTGTTTAGTTTTCAAAACTCCTAAATGGTGATACCAATACTAACAACCATGTATTGACTTACTGCTGTGCATTGGGGTCTGTTCTTCTGTTTCCTTCAATCTTCAGAGTAGTCTTTGAAGTCGGTGATATTACTGCCAACAACAGATGTAGAAACTAGTGCTTAGGGAGGAAAAGTAATTTGCCAAAAATTATACAGCTAATAAATTACATCTCTTTCGCTTTAAATTCCATGTTCTTTCTTCCACAGCCTTCTGGTTCCCCAGGGAGCACTTTAGGTATTGAGCTTATGACTATTTATATTTGTTCATTCATTCTTTTTTCCCAGCCCATCCCTCACCTTGTCCATTCACAGGCATATTTTCTAAATCTGTTAGGTTCAAAGTGTTGGGTGAAGCATTCTGCTAAGTAAAAATAGAAGTATGACCTAGTTGCTGTTCTCAAGAATGTCTAAATTCAGTCTGAAGATCACACACACACACACACACACACACACACACACACCACAAATACTACCCAAACTCTGACCACTGCAGTAAGAAGCACGTGGCAGGAAAAGATTTCTGGCATTCAGATGAGGAAGAATGGCATTACTTTTATCTGAAAGGATCACATGAAGCACATAAGTCCTGAATGAAGACAGAGGAATTTTATCGACTGAATTCTTGGACCTCCCTGAAAAGAACACACTAGGGATAAAAGCCTCAGGGATGTTGGGATAGTAATTCGCAGCTGTTTCTCNTAACTCAGCTCTTGATGTTGGGTTTATTTGAAATAACCCAGGCTAAAGGCCATGTACAGTTCCTTGAGTTCTGGCTGAGCACGGCGGCCATGATGAATAGTGATAGAATGTCTGCTAGTCCAATTAGAATGGAAAATAGATACTGTCAGCTGTTACTGCCTAATGAACAGCCACAAAATCTCAGTGCCGTACACTGATAAGCATCTCCTTCAGGTCAGCTGGGGGCCTGTGGGGCCACCCTGTACCCAGCTGGGAGGCTGTGCTCAAGCTGTGGGTACCACTGCCCTTGAGTGGGAACTCCCCAAGGGCACTCTATGGCTGACCCCAGCAGTGGTGCAGTACATTTCCAGGCCCTGGTTCAATCACGTTGGCCAAAGCCAATCATGTGACTGAGCCCAACTCAAGGACAGGAGGAGGAGAGATGAGAGTGAATAGCTCTGACCGGAATCCTGATCTATCATGGATACAGCAAGGGAGAGGGAAAGGAGCTAAAATCATCAGACAGGTGGTCTAGAGAGGAGAAAAGTCTAAACACACCTGAAGATGATAATGAGCTGTCAGATTCTTCTCAACAGGTGATAGTGAGACCTCTTAAAAGCTTATGTCGCACACTGCAGAAACTTGCATATCATGGATTCTAAGGAGAGACAGGAGGTCAGGGAGCAATTGCAGAGCTACTATGGTGATGAAGGACTAAAGCGGGGAGGTGACAATTAGGAAGTAAAAGAGCGGAAGATGTGAAGGGTATTCCTGAATCCTTGCTGGATGTAAGGCTAGGGCGAAGGTGCCCAAGGTGGTGATTCTACTGAAGCCATTAGAAGACACAGGAGCATAATCAGAGCTGTAGGAGGGCGGGGAGAGCCTGATGCCTGGATACTATGGGGGAGGGCTGTGCTTTGACAGAAATGGGGTAGTCAGGTCGGGGCAGGCTAAGGGGACAGAGATTGATGACCCAGTGACCTGACACACAGAGCTGTGAAGACGGATGCCAGGGAGAGTGAGTGTGTCCCCATGACAGTGGTCCAGGACACTAGATGGGGAAGAGGTAGGAATGGGATTCAGGACCCGAGGGTATCCTGGTGACCTCCTGAGTCCACGATGGTGTGGCTGCAGGAAATGCAGACACATGGTGGGTGTCACTCTTAACCATTTGTTGGTGCAATGGTGGAGCACGGGAGGGGTAAGGGGGCAGTTCTGATTCTTATTTGTATCACCCTGTTTGCAGGAGTATCCTTTGAACATTGCTATGGTGAGCAAGTGACAACAGGTAGTTTCTGGATATTGAAATTTGGGGGTCCTTCTCTGCAGACAAATGAATGACTTTCTATCCAGTAGCTATTCTATTTTTTTAAGTTTATTTTGAGAGAGAAAGAGAGAGAGAGAGCTGGGGAGGACCAAACAGAGAAGGAGACAGAGAATCCCAAGCAGGCTTTGTGCTGTCCGTGCAGAGCCAGATGAGGCGCTTGAACTCAGGAACCATGAGATCATGACTTGAGCTAAAATCAAAAGTTGGTCGTTTAACCCACTGAACCACCCAGGGGCCTCCTCCCCTCAGTATTCTGGGAACTGGCTTTGACCTCAAGTAGTCTATTTTTGTCCTAGCAAATTATCTGACTTCTAACTTTAATTCTACTAAATTTTCAAGTCTCCCATTCATACACATCAATATATCAACACAGAATGTTTTTGCAAATGTTCACTGATGTTAATTGTGAAATTGGCAGGGACGGTGGATGACTCCTGGGATGGCCTGGGTCTGCTTTTCACTTGCTTCCCCATTGCCGTGCTGATGTGTTTGCTGGTGGCATGAGGATGCCTGTGGAATCTACCATAAACACAGTTATTTTACACTGTAGAGAAAAATGCCCCGTAATTGACAATAACCAACTCTCTGTGCTTTTTTAAATGGAGATGAATGCCAGTGTTTATATTTGATAATTGGGAGGACACATCACGTCTGCAGTAAATCAATTTTAAAAGAATATTGCTTTACACTGTGCTGCTGTATGCAGTGCGGTTCACATTTGTCCTGCTAGATTTCCCGTCACTTTGAATATTACCCTAGTTTTCTATCACCCTATTCCTTTATCCCCACATTTCGGTCTGTGGCCCCAGCGCAGTGTTGCGTGTGTAACACGCACATGCGTGAGTGCCGTCGCCCTGCTGACTGGGAAGTGTGTCTAACGTGATCAGTCACACACGGCTCTTTTCTTAAGTTCCATGACGGCGTGCAGCCTTGAATCTAAACCGATTTTAGACTCTTTTGCGTACTCTGGGTCGGAGGACAAGGTGAACTTGACTTGGCATTTAATGCTTGCGCTTTCTGGTCTGTTTCTGCCTCGCACCCACATAGAGCTGTGACCTGGATCAGCAGAGCATCGTTCATGTCGTGCTGAGACCCTGCAGAAAAGGCCAAGAAAGGGAAGAAAGTGATGGCGCACAGAACGCTGCAGAGGGCGCGGGGAGACAGCCCGAGAGCTTGACGCGCGTGGACCTCAGCCGCTCGGTCCTCCCTGCGCTCTCGGGGGGTCTGGCTGTGATCCTGAACAATGACCGCGAGGAGACCCTACCGACTGGAAGGCCAGGTAATTGTGCAAACTCGGTCTGTGGCTAGTAGAGCACTTTGTATAGAAGGTCTCCACTGAGAAGGTTCACTGTGTTCATGGTAAGTTCTAGATTACTGGAAGGTGATATCATTAGAAGGACAGTCCTTGGCTATAAAATTTGAGATGAATACACTTAATAAATGCAATAAAACAGGGTTTTCAGATTGAGAATGAAGATGAGGGATGGAGGAGGTGTTAGGACCACGATAATAGTATTTTATTTTATTTCATTTATATCTATTTTGAGAAAGTAGGAGTGGGGTGGAAATGTGATGTATTGTACTTGGATCAGAATCCATGATGAAGGCGCCTGTATATCCTTCTCAAATTTGCCTTCCTTTTCTATTTCTTATTTGCCTAAAATACATTTTGGTTTATCATGTTTGTGATGATGGAGAGAAATTTTAAAAAGCAGAAAGAGAAGTGTAGAGGCAATTTTAGTCATTTTCAGGCACCAAGGCAACCCATTATAATGTCAATAACACCTTTTGTGTGAAAGGTTTTTCCTTCTGTCTCTGTTACAACCCATTTCAAAAATGTTTTCATTTAGCAAGGATGGTGATTTCTTTGTTATTTTGACAATATTAATGTGTCTCCCTCATCCTCTGTTTTCCAATCTAAATAGTCAAAGGTATATCAGGATTATTTCTGACTATGTGTGACAGAATACCCAAAATGATAGCCATGGTTTTATAAGGTATATGTGCCTTTCTGTCCCACATACAGTGAGTGAGGACAAAGGCAGTCCGAGGCTGTTGGGGATTTCCCAGTGTCAGAGAGTTTGGGAAGTAGCAAAGTAGAGGCCTAAAATATCTCCTGCTGATTTCACTCAGTAAAATTTAATAAAGTTTAGAAAATCATCGATTTTCATGGATATGAAAAATAATATTGATTAGTGTGATGGGTACAAAAACAGAAAGAACCAAAGTAGTAGATGAAATAACATTGAAGAGAAAATAATGATCAATTAACATGGAAATATTTTCAAGATCTCATTAGTGAGTGGAGAAATTAATGTTACAACAATATTGTATGGCTGTAGCCTATCTGATGAGCCACTATTTAAAAGCTTGGTGATACCAAGCACTGGTTAGGATATAGCGCAGAAAGTGCTTTTGTACATGATGGTAAGAATGTTAATCAATTCAGCCATCATAGAGAGCAATTCACAGCTTCACAATAATTAATGGAATTCCAGATATGCATTTTCTGAAACTCAGAGTATATGAGGAGACATCCATATAGATGACCATCATGGGACCATTGGAGTTTGTGAAAAACTAGAAATGACATAGCTGGGGGTGCCTGGGTGGCTCAGTCGCTTAAGTGTGGACTCTTGGTTTTGGCTCAGGTCATGATCTAAGTGCAGAGCCTGCTTAGAATTCTTCCCTCTCTCTCTGCCCCTACCCTGTTCATGCATGAGCCCACATGTGTATGCTCTCTGTCTCTCAAAATAAAAAAATTCGAAAAACTTAAAAAAAAAAAAGAAATGACATAGATGTCTTTAAATAGGATGGATAAATAATCGACACTGTATTCTTCTCATGGGTTGTAAGTTGCAAAGAATGTTCAGTAAAATACAGTTGATACAAAATTTCAAATCATAAGGCCCCAAACAATTGCATCTATTGTTTAGTAGGGTAACCAAATAATATATTTTGGCCAAACAGGATATGTTTGAGAATTAAAATTTACATTAAATATAAATAAACTATATTTATTTACCTTTGAAATATTTATTTATGGGTCAACAAATTGGATTCATTATGTTAGTAAAGATAGGAACTAGTTCTTGAATATGATTTTCAAAAATAATTTTTTCAAATGTTAAAAAGATCATGTTCTTTGGAGTAAGATCAAACCTTTATATTTATCATCTGTACTTTAATAATATTAGTAGAATAATTATCCTTTGTACTTATTCACACATTTCAATCAGCTTAATGTATCTGACTCTACCATCTTGTCAATGGTATTCACCTGAAGGCTAAAAACAAATCTTGTTTCTTTTTTTATAAAATTGCCTTTAGCCTTCTTCGGTTTCATTTAATGATGATTAAATTTGGAATTATTGTCACCTTCAGTTGATGTCTTTGTAGACCATAATCCTTTTAGTTAAGAAAATATTCTTTTACCGTAGGGATTGAGATACCATTAGGCTCTCGGAAAATTCTGCTAAATGTTTAATATCCACTTCATATTTTTAATTGAAATGTGTAATTCTTTCAACCCAAACAAGAGATTAAATAAGCTCTTATTAATGAGTGCAGTATGGTAAATGCCAACCACCCGATCTGGAGGCTTCAGATTATTGTACGCTCCATGATGAGACTGCTTAGTTATACTCCCACATGGACCTCACCAGTTACATTTGACCTCTCTTTGATCGTCTTGTTCTCATTGGCCTGCTGACTGGTGGCCTGTTAGGTGGGTGTGTTTTGCAGGGCTGGCGACTGGCCATGGTACCATTTGCTGGTGCACCAGGTAAATGGCAGGGATGGCTTCCTTATGTGCTTCTCCCCTCCTCCTGCCCCCGCCCCAGACCAGGGATGAGCTCTTCTGGAACTCTGCATGTTGTGTGAGGGAAATGTGCTAGTGTTATAGAATCTGGAAAGGATAGGGAAAGGAGAGATGGGTTATCCCAGGTCAACTTTAAGACTTAACTCTGTGTTAAACTTAAAATTGAACTACAAAGAGCCATTCCTTCACCCTCAGACCTGGGAAGAATCATCTCCCTTTCAGAACTCTTATACCGTCTACTATTTTCAATTATATACAGGTTCTCAGCATATACTCCTTCTCATTGAGGACAGGGCATCCATCTAGTTTCATTATAGTTTCCCCCAATATCTCCTAGAAGACTGATGACAAATGTTTACTAAATTATTTAAAATTGTAAATGTATTAAGGCATCCATCATAATTTCTGTATGTTTAACTTTTAGAATTCATGCTTTATTTAAAATTATTTGACTTCACTTCTTAAAATATCTTGGTAATTTCAACATCCAACTGAATGCAGTCCCTTGATTGGGATTCTTTGGATCAACTGTGGGCAAACCTTTTGCATACATGATTATTTTTCTTTATTAAAAAAGACAGTTTAGAGTTTCTAGAACAATGATTCACACTAGTGTGTCGAAGAGTCACCTGTGGATGCTCACTCCGTGCTATTCTAGAACTAATTCTAATTCAGGTGGGTGGGAGAGAGGCCCAGAAGTCCTGGGCTGACCACACTTGGAAAAACTATGCATGAGAGCGGAGGTTTCCCACCTCACAACTGTGGGTCCTGCCTCATGTCCTCAACTAGGCGGGAGGAAGGAGGCAGGTCGGGGGAGGACAGTGGACAAACCAAGCCAACCCGTGGCAGCCAGCACAGTCTGTCATTTACCTGTTCAACATGTAACCTGTCTACAGCATGTTTCATTTTGGGAAAAGAAAACCCCTGGTTACAACATGTCTGAAAAGCTCTGTCTCAAAGAAAGAAGTGTAAAAGAAATAAGCCAACTTTCATCTTGTTTCTAGGGTGTTCAAATTAGACAAGGAAGGACTTGGGTGCTGGCTGAACTCAGGGGGTCTTTAAAGGGTGAATGGCTGAGCCATAGCCACACAAGTAGCTGAAACAAATCAGAACTTCTGGAAACCCTGGAAGGTCTTTCTCAGTATTTAAAGATGGCAAAAGATAATGGGTTAATATGAGAGACAATGTCATGCTCTACAGTAATAACCAATAACTTGATATGTACTTAGAATCTAGGACGTGTTATATTGTGGTTTATAAGAGTTTGTGGTTTATATTGAGTCAAAGAACTCAAATGAATCATCTAAGTGTCCCTTAGAAGAGTGGGTCCCAAGCCGTAGCGCTCAGCAGAGTCCCGTGAGGGCTGTACCAGCCCAGTCGGCGTGCCATGAAAGCTGAGAATCTGCATTTCTCTGCATTCCCAGGCCCTGCTCAGAGTGTGATTCCAACAGGTGTGCTTTGAGTAACAATATCCTTTTTTTCAATCAACGTATTTGGGTTGCTATATTTAATTTTTCACTTTAAGGAACAGACCAAAATCAAAACCTTTAAACTTATACTTTTCAACCTCAACGAATCAAAGAATAGCTATAATTTTAAAGTAGCATCAATACAGCCAATATTATTCCTGTGCATATTAATGAGCTTTACTGAAACAGGGTAAAACATAAATGCCTTGCTTTGTACTTAATTTGAAGTGTCGCCACTAAAATCAATTACAGACGTTTATTCTGAAAGACATTACTCTGAAGGTTGCAGACTCAAATGTTAATGGTTTCAAAACTAGACTTATAGAATCCCCAGAAAATAGGTTGCATTGTAGACCTGTACACAGTTTTAAAATACTTATTAGCAACAATTTTTTAAACTACTGTTTTCATATAAATTAGGAGTTTAAAATCTTTTTTAAATGTTTATTTATTTTGAGAGAGGGAGAGACAGAGCATGAGCAGGGGAGCGGCAGAGAGAGAGGGAGACACAGAATCTGAAGCAGCTCCAGGCTCTGAGCTGTCAGCACAGAGCCTGATGCAGGGCTTGAGCCCACGAGCGAGATCATGACCTGAGCCGACGTTGACCACTCAACTGACTGAGCCACCCAGGTGCCAAATTGGGAGTTTTAAAAACATCTCCCTTTAGTGCTTTCAATTGTCACATGGCAATAAACCAAAGACCCAAATCATTTCAAATGATCACAGATACTATTTAGGCAAGAATCCTCATGTGTCAGTACTTTAATGTTGCGTACATCAAACTATAGTAAAAAGATGAACAGCACAACAGTTTACAGTAAACCCAGTTTGTATTCCACCATCAAGTGTGGTTCTCCCATTAGTTCACTTTGTGACAGATCATTAAGAATATCTTCAAATACAATAGTCTCACCATGACCCCTCAATATATCCAGTAAAAGGTTTCATCTTGGAAGATATGGAAGACATTGAGTGTGCTGCACTTGAATTCCATTTGTAAACTGAGTGGAGCAAACAAACCCTGGATGTTTCTCAGTGTGGAAAAAATGCATTTTATCTCGGTTGAGCTGGAAATTTTTTTTCTGATAATTCAAGAGGATGACTAGGCAAAAATTCATTTTTCACACAAAGAAGACTTTTTTGAAGAACATCATGACTTTCAAAAGGCCCAGTTGCTGAGAGTTCAGTAACTGGAATGCTATCCTTCAGCTGAGATCCAAGTCCAATGTCATTCATCTTCAGCTTGCTCAGTGAACAGCTTCTCAGCCCCGTCACTGTCAGCCAGCCCCACTGTTCACTTCCATTTCCCTAGTAACAATATCCTAAATAAGAAATTATATTGCTTCAAATATTGTGAATGTATAAAATACATTAATTTATAAACATTTGATTAAGAACATTGAGTAAGCTACTTCTGAGCTCCAAGGTACCCATGCATGAACTAAGTTCTCATGTTATGTCTTTTTTTCCTTAATGAGGAGCCATTCATCACTTCCTGACAATCAGATAATATGAAACTATTGGGCCTAGAGAAAAAACAGGAATATTCTCTAATATTTGTCATACAGCTAATTAACTACATAAACAAAACGTCAGTGAATCTCCACCCTATCCCAGGCATAATTCTAGGTGCAGGGATATAGCAGGAAGTAGAAACAGAATACATGCCTACTTGGATGGATCTCATTCTACTTGGGGAGCAGATAACAAACAAAGAAGCAAAGAACTAGTAAGTCTATGTCCTCAGGAGAAAAATTTAGTGGAGTAAAGGGAATAGAGAGTGTTGGAAGGGGTGCTCTTTTGTACCAGATGCTAAGAAGGCCTTTCTGATGGAGAGATATCTCAGGAGAGCATCTGTGGAGGGGTCTCAGGCAGGAGGAGAGCCGGGGTGGATCCAAGGTGTAGAATGCAAGGAAGCCAGTGAGACAGGGGCAGAAGGAATGGGAAACAATAAGAAGCAGGGAAGTCATAAGGGGGTCAGGATGGGGCAAGTTGCATAGAGAGTGTAGACCTTAAACTTTACCCTGGTGAGAAGGGAGCCACTGGGAGGGTTCTGAGCAGAGCACGAGAGTGATCTGAATTAAGGAACGGGCTGTATCGGCTGCCATTTGAATTGGCTGCTAGTGAATCATAGAGATACACTAACGCCAACAACACCAGGAATTAATGGTAATAATAATGGTTAGCATCTCTGCGTGCTTGCTGTGAACCCAGCACTGTACTAAGCATTTTTTTCCCATGAAAGTCTTGTTTAATTCCTTAGAAGCCCTGCCAGGTAGGCGATATCATTATCCTCATTGTAGAGAGTTAATAGCATCAGACTATTCGAAGAACGGATTCAGACAAGGCAAGATTTGACCAAGGGTTGTCTTACTCCAAAGCTTGTGTTTGAAGTATCCAGTAGCCTGTACTCCTCAAAATATAGATCTCAGGAGGAAAGAATGAGTTTCTGCATTTCCTCCAGGTATAGACAGTAGAAAGTCACAATACGACATTTTGAAGAATCATGTCAAATTGTTAATTTTAGTCAAGTAGCCAAATTTTATATTTTGTTACATATTTTTGAGGTACAGTTATTACTTTTCTTTTAATTTTAGAGAGAGAGGGAGATAGAGAGAGGGAGAGAGCATGAGTCAGGGAGGGGAAGAGGAAGAGAGGGAGAATCTCTATGCTATTAGGGCAGAGCCCAGCTCTGGGTCTGATATCACAAACCACAAGTTTATGACCTAAGCCAAAATGAAGATTGGACGCTCAACCAATTGAGCTACCCAGGCGTCCTTCAAATAGTCAAATTTTAAAACTCAATTCTTATATCACATGGTATACTATGTTTTTATTTTTTTAAGGTTTTGATTTTTTTGCTTTTGAGAGAAAGAGAGGGAGAGAGAGAGAAAGAGGGAAGAAGAGGGGCAGAAGGAGAATCCAAAGCAGGGTCTGCAGTGTCAATGCAGAGCCTGATGCAGGGATCAAACTCAGAAACCACAAAATCATGACCTGAGCCAATGTCAAGAGCCAGATGCTTACCTGACTGAGCCACCCAGGCACACCTCCTTTTTTTCTAGTTTTAAAAATAAAACACTTGTTAATCTTATCCAGTTCTTTCAAGTCTTTTTGCTTCAGCTTACTAAGAAAGCATTTCATTAATAAAGAGCATTTTACTGTAAAATAAGCATAGATCTTCTTACTAAATGAAAGAAATGACTTTTGATGAAACATTACATGCTGGAATGAATTACTGGAATAAAACTCAAAGACATTTTATACAAAAAAATTAGAGATAGACAAATATAAAAAAAAAAAAAGCTTAAATATAAGTGGCCTTCACCAATCCTCTTTAACATTGTACTGGAAGTTCTAGCTATAAACTAAGACAAGAAAAGGAAATAAAAGGTATACCATTTGGGAAGAAGACATAAAACTGTCTTTGTTTACAGATGACATGATTGTCTATGTAGAAAGTCTGAAAGAATCAAACAAACAGACACCTCCTGGAACTAATATCAAGGTTGTAGGATACAAAATTAAAATGCAAAACTTGATTGCTTTCCTACAGACCATCAACAGACAAGTGGAATTTGAAATTAAAAATGCAGTAACATTTACATTAGCACCCCTCAAAATGAAACACTTAGATATAAACCTAACAAAATATGTATTGGACCTATAATTAAGAAAATCACACAACTCTTTTGAAGGAAATCAGAGAACTAAAAAATACAGAGACATTTCACAGTCAAGGGAAAGAAGACTCCCTTTTGCCAAGAGGTTATCTTCCCAACTTGATCTACACAATTCCAATCAAAATGCCAGCAAGTTATTTTGTGGATATTGATAAACTGATTCTAAAATTTATATGGAGAGGCCAGAATAGCCAACACAATATTGAAGAAGAACAGTCAGAGGATGGATTCTACCCAATGTATAACATACTATAAAGCTACAATAATCAAGAGAGTATAGTATTGGTGGGAGAATAGACAAATAGATCAATGGAATAAAATAGAAATCCTAGACACAGACCCACAGAAATATGGTCAGCCGATCTTTAAGAAATGAGAAAAGGCAATATGAGGGAGAACAGAGAATCTTGTAAACAAATGATGCTGGAATAACAGACACCCATGTCTTGAAAAAAAAATCTAGACACAGATCTTAAACTTTTTACAAAAATTATCTCAAAATGGATCTTAGACCTAAATGTAAAACATAAAACTATAAAAATCCTGGAATATAGCATGGGGGAAAACCTTGATGAACTTGAATATAGAGATGACTTTTTAGATACAGCACTAAAGGCATGATCTTTGAACTAAATAAATAATAAGCTGAACTTCATTAAAATGAATAATTTCTCCTCTGTGAAAGACAATGTCAAGAGAATAAGACAAGCCACAGATTGGGAGAAAATATTTGCAAAAGTCACATTTGATGGACTGTTATCCAAAGTATTCAGAGAATTCTTAAAACCCAACAATAAAATGAACAAACCAATTAAAAAAATATGCAAAAGACATCAACAGACACCTCACCAAAGAATTTATATAGATGGCAAAGAAGCATAAGAAGAGATATTCAATATCATATGTCATTAGGAAATTGCAGTTTGAAACAATGAGATACCATTACACACTCATTAGAATAGCCCAAATCCAAAACTCTGAGAACACCAAATTCTGATGAGGAAATAGAGCAACATGACTGTAATTCATTGCCAGTGGAAATGAAATGGCATGGCCACTTTTGAAGGCAGTTTCTTACAAAATTAAACACACTCTTACCATATGACATAGCAGCTCAAACTTGCTATTTGCCCAACTGAGTCGAAAATATATGTCTATGCAATGAACTGCACACAGATTTTTATAGCAGCTTTATTTATAACTGCCCAAACATGGAAGCAACCATAATCATTCCATAGGTGAACAGATTAACTGTGGTCCATCCAAAAATAAAGTAATATTCAGGGCAAAAAAGAAATGAGCTATCAAGCCATGTAAAGACATGGAGAAAATTTAAGTGCATAATACCAATAAAAGAAGCCCATCTGAGAAGCCTACATATGACATTCTGGAAAGCTATAGATACAGTGAAAATCTGTATGTATACAGATTGTCAGGGATTGGGGAGAGGGAAGGATGGATGGTTAGAACACAGGATTTTTTAGGACAGAGAAACTACTCTATATAATACTATAATGGTGATTGTATGTCCTTATATATTTGTCAAAACCCATAGAATATACAACATCAAGAAGGAGCCCTGGTGTGAACTGTGGATTTTGAGTGATAATGGTGTGTCAGGGTAGGGTCACTATTAAAACAAAGGTGCTACTCTGCTGTGGAGTATTGGTAATGAAGCAAGTTTTGTGTTTGCATTGGGGAAAGGGGTCTATGGGAGCTCTACTTTTTGCTCCGTTTCGCTGTCAATCTAAAACCACTCTAAGTAATAATGTCTATTAAAAAACAAATGAAATTGCTTTTAAGGCTTGAGCTCTTGGTGCTCATTGTAGATACATCATGATTATCAGAGAATATATTCTTATCAGCATTTTATTTTTTTATTTTTTGCCAGTGGTTGAATGCAGTACAAGATGAAAATTATTTACGGGATTATAAATTAGTTAGCATCTGCCAAATACAAATCAGTCATGGAGGCCTACTAATGAAATACAGTGATAAACTTCAGACTTAATTCTCATTTGATCCCAAATCAAATCTGAAGTACTTGAAAATGTGTATAAGACATGCTAATGACTTTAAGCCCGAGGGTGTGAATTTCTTGGTACATTGGACAGCTTTAAGGAGAGCCCCTTGTGTAAACCTTCCCTGAAACAACAAAATGTTGGCAGTCATACGAGAGAACTTAAAGTTGCTATCCTGTAAAATTATAAAAAATACATTACGATTTTGCCAAGAACTCATTTTTTTCTCCAACATAGACATTTTTGCTATAATATGCTCTTTCAATATTATAAGTGAAAACATGGAAAATTATATTGCACAGTCGCGGGAATTTTGCCAGGGTGATATATTTTTGGGTGGGCTTTTGAGGTGTGTGGGGGGAGGATAGTCCTATATTCCTTTCCAAGAAGTCTGAACACTGTTCCAGAAGCAGAATGAGTTGTTGCTTCCTGTTGATTGTGCTTTATATCTACTGTCGTGTAATTATGTGTCATGATTTTGCTCACCACTTTGAGGGTGTGCTCATCAGATGCAAGTAAGTCTCATACACTTTGTACTTCCATTGCCTGGAACTTGGATGGTGGTGCATATATTGTCATATGGCCATTAAGTATTATTCAACATGTAAAATACAGCCCATAAAACTCTGTAACCCATTTGTCACACATGGTGGGTAAAATGGTTAATAATTGTGTGTGGAGAGCAGGCTGCAGTATGCCATGGGCTATGCAGAGTAGAGGCAATACTTGTAACCCTGAGGCAGCCACAACTTGGTAGAGGGGTGGTTAAGGATAACTGAGCCCTCCACACAGAGCGGTCAGTTCCTGCATTTGGTATCAGTCCACCTTCTGAGTACTTCCTTTTTATTATGCTCATGTAGTAAAGAACACAGGAGACATCTTAATCATTCCTAAGTGTTCAGTTCAGTAGAGTTAAGGATAGTTACATTATTGTGTCACCCATCTCTAGAACTTTCCCGTATCACAGAACCAAAACCCTACACATCCGTGAACAACTCCCCAATCCCTCCTCCCCACAGCCTCTAGCAACTTTGTTCCTTCTATGTCTTATGAATTTGACTACACTAGATACCTCATATGAGTGAAGCCATATAGTAGCTGTCTTTTTAGCTCACTTCACTTAGCATGATGTCTCCAGGGCCCATCCATGTTGTAGCGTGTGTCAGAACTTTGGAGAGCTTCCTTTGTATAATAAACCAGCGACAGGAGATACGGGGGTTAATAAGAAGACCCAGACCGTCAAGTATCTCACAGTTTAGGAGATGTACCTATACAATTTAAGTGGAGTGAGTTCTAGAAAAAAAAAAAAAGGCAAATCAAAGCAGTATGGTGCTTTGGAGGATGGTCTCTGAGAGTCGGGAAGGACTTCCCTGTGACTTGCAGAGGGTGGGGGCTTTGGAGGAGGTGGTGAGGGGTCGGTCACACTCGTACAGTGTGTGCAAACAGTAATAAACATGGCTGGATTCTACAACAGGTTCAGAGGATTGATGACTGACATTGGAAAGGTGGTTGGGGGTCGGGGGTGAGCTCCTGCTCTCTACAGAGCTCAGGACACCAAAACCTTCGGTGACCCAAATGACTACGATAACCTTTTTGTCACATCTCTCTTGCCTTTTGGTGTTTAAGAAAGTCACTCCACGTCTTGTATTTTCTTTCTTAAGTACTTGGAAAAGGAGAAGAGCTGGGTAGTCAAGTAGAGCCGGATGGAGCATCAGCATGTCCTTCTCTGTGTGACAGAGAATCCGGGAGGGAAAGCCCAGAGCCACATGAATGAGCAGTTCACTCCATCCATAACTCACTGGTTGAGTTCAGAGCAGGCTCCCTGCTGGAAATGGGAAGACAAACCAAGGCTGGCCTTTCCACCCCGTGCTTCTGGTACAGACTGACATATGACTCTGTTAGAAGTGTTGTGTCCTTTGTGATTGTTGTTAAAACACAAGCAGTTAAAAATGAACTACAGCGAGTAGTGGTGGGAGATGACAGGGGTGCCCGCTAGGACCTCAGACATTTTGATTTTTCTGAAGCCACCTCTGCAGAGGAATATTTTGATTAAAAAGGGAAAGGAGAAGTTGCACCCTGGACTAAATGGGGCTGATGGGACTGCATGCTCTAACGGCCCCGCCGTGGGTAGCGTGGGCATCCGTCTCCTGCGGGCCTAATTCCCACAAAGTAAAGCATTTACATTTTTTACTCTTTGAGCTCTGAGGTCCTTCGGAGGACACTGGGCCAAGATGGGAAGATTTGCAGTTGACAGGAGAGTGGGAGCCAAGGCAGGATATTTATAGGCAGTGAGGTCCGTCTTGGGAATCGTTGGAGTGTTCTAATTAATGCAGACTGTGCCAAAAATGCGGGCAAGCTGCTAGATTCCATTTTCTTGATTTGTTAGAAGGAAGATAAAGAGAAAAATTACAAATTAAGTGGTGGGAATTGGCTGCCTATAATAAACTCTTTTAAAAGTTTCTAAATTTGTTCTGAATAAATAAAGACTAATGGAAATTCTGTGAATGTTTTATTGAAGGTGTTATTTTGTATGAACGGTAGCTTCCAAGAGATTTTACACATA
Source organism: Crocuta crocuta (assembly GCF_008692635.1). Taxonomy (NCBI): domain Eukaryota; kingdom Metazoa; phylum Chordata; class Mammalia; order Carnivora; family Hyaenidae; genus Crocuta; species Crocuta crocuta. The sequence continues at coordinate 7,179,508 of NW_027528624.1, read as the reverse complement.
ATTCAAGAATCTTTGTTCCACCCTGTAATGAAAATAGGAATTAGAAAAATGTCCATTTTATAACAGAAATTGAAACCCTCATTATAAAAAAAAGAAAAGCTATGAGGACTTAGTTTTTTAATTTTTTTTTCTAGGTAATTCTGTAGAATCAGGCCCAAACTCCTACACCTTTTTATCTTTAAATATTTTTTTTAGTGTTTATTTTTGAGAGACAGGGAGGGAGAGAGAGAGGGAGAGAACACAAGTGGAGGAGGGGCAGAGAGGGAGACACAGAATCCAAAGCAGGCTCCAGGTTCTGAGCTGTTAGCATAGAGCCCGATCTGGAGCTTGAACTCGCAAACAGTGAGATCATGACCTCAGCTGAACTCAAACACTCAACCAACCGAGCCACCTGGTGCCCCCCAAACTCCAATCCCTTCTAAATCTATTGAGCTATAATTAATCACCCAAATGATACTGATGAAGCTTGGTAATAATCTAAAAATTTCTTCTTCAGTCCCCAGAGATGGAATTAAATGGACTACCTTTGGTGTTAGAAGGTGCTATTGTACTCTGATTCTTTGCAGGTTAATGCACTGTCTTCTCTGTGTATGATAATTAAACTAACCAGGATATTCAACCAGTGGAATTGTAATTAGAAGGGAATCAAATGGTCAGTTGTTTGTCTAGTGGATTAAATAAAAATCCCTTGAGCCAGGGAATGGTTTTTATATTCCAAGTGTTTCCCACTGTGCCTGTTACATGGTAGGCACCTAATAAATATTTTTATTGCTGGAAAGTGCCATAGGAAAAGGTGGCAGGCATTTATTTGTTGTAATCCTTGGGCGATATTAGCCCTGCATGTGACATGTCTGTGACACGGACGCCAGGCTTAATGGCAATGAACATGGGCTCAGGAGCCAGGCTGACTGAGCTACATCCCAGCTCTGCTTCTTACTGATTCTGTGACCTTGGAGAGTGAACCTTCTGCTGCTCTAATTGTGGTCGGTAGACCAGCGATAGCATCATCACTCAGGACTTTGTCAGGAATGCAGAGCGTCGGCTCCATCCCAGACCTACTGAATCACAAACTGTGTTTTCTTAAAAAAGGTCCTCAGGCAAAGAGTGCACATGAAAGTTTGAGAGGCACTGGTTTTCTTAAGGTGCTGGGCCTTTCCTCATTTATAATACATGGATAATGAAATTACCTACCTCACATCATTTATTCCATCTACGTTGTGACCAGTGCTTAGAACAGGTCTTGGCATATACAAAATGTGGATGAATCATTGGCTGTTTTTGTTATCCTTTCTCTCTGCAGCGCACATGATCAACAGCCCTGATGTTGGGCCTGGGCTCTAAAATCAGTCCAGGTTTATAGATTCAGAGCTTCCTGATTTGAATCAGAGAAAAACAGGAGCTACATCCCCATGAGTTTTATGAGTTGTTGTTGTTGTTGTTGTTGTAGGTTTTGTTTATCTTTTCTCATATTCTGTTAGGTGATGTACTACTTTGAGAGTATTTCATCAGAAAATAGGATTAATCTTTTAGTATTCATGATCTACGTTTAGTCATTGGGAACCACTTGGAAGTTTTAAATTGCCAAAAAAAAAAAAAAAAAAAGGAAGTAAGTTTCAATAAGGCCAAAAAAAAAAAAAAAGAAGTTGTTTCTTTCTTTTTTCTGTTGGGACTTGCTCAGAGCATCCTCTGGCTGCATCCAGTAATTTGAAGGAGCAGACTAGCCGGGGACTCATCACAGAAGTGGACCACAGAGGACCTTATCAATCTGTCCCTGTCAATAGGTGACTGACAAGAGCAGTTTAAGAACAGGTGACTGTTGGGTGCATGGGGGGCTCAGTCAGTTAAGCGTCCGACTTCAGCTCAGGTCAGGATCTCGCAGGTCCTGGGTTTGAGGCCCATGTGGGGTTCTGTGCTCATGCTCTGTCTCTTTCTTTTTCTCAAAAATAAAATAAAAAAATTAAAAAAAACAACAACAACACGACAGGTTACTGTTAAACTTAGCAGTGCAGACAGAGATTATGTTTCCGTGAGGTAGAGAATGGCACACACAGATTCAGATTTGATCACCAGGGTGCATGTTTTCAGACTAGAGTCATTTTACAGAACAGCATGCTGGTAACAAGTGCTGCTGTTAGCTCTTTTTAGATGTTTACACGAATCCAATGAATGGATCTTTCTATGGGTCTGAAAGTCCCCACCCTTACATAACTGCAAGAAAAAGTTGTGTGCACATCTTCATGATGTCCTGCCTTCCAAAGAGAGGACATTTCACTAACCTGCTGATCAATGAAGGCAAACATTGTAATCTAGAGGGATGGCTTAGGCAAGGATGATGTGCCAGTCTTCACAGATTGCTGCTGTTTGCCGTGCAATTTCTTTAGAGTCCCAAAGAATGTAAAGACCCAGCTTCGGTGAGTGATACTTGTGCCTGGCAATTGTATATAAAAGCTGCTTGTTGTATGGGTTTCTGATGCCAGTATAATCGTTATGATGATAAAGAGCCAGCCAGAGCTCTATGAGTTCTAGCTTATGGCTATGAAGTCATCTCTATAAAAAAAAATCATTGAATCATTTGATGATATCTTTTACTGCATTTACTCTTCCTTGGTGATATCAATGAGATTTTGGTGGTGTTTCGTACATTTGAAAAATCAATACAATCTTGGGGAAAGATAGACCAAGAGGAGTAGGAATTCGAATTTTTCCATAGGTGGTGAGACCACATACTTCAAATTGACCATGTAGGATTTTCTTTCATGAAGATGACAAAGATTATATCTATTACTGAGTATTTTTCATGTTAATTAATACTGCTAGTGTACTTGCCATATTTTAGATGTGTCACTTATTCTGGTAAAATAGAACCATAGCTTTAAGTTCTTTGTGTAATCCACTCTCTTTATGTCCATAAGAAATATTATATCTCAATAAAATATAGCACATCTTCAGCGATAGGAAGACTAGTAATTTGGGGCTCCTGTATGGTTTTATATGCAGTAAACATGTCGCTTGTTACTTATTACAGAGAAACAGATTAGAGCCTTGTGTTCTCTTTCATCAGCAGAGCAATCCAGAATCTTTCAGACTTATTATTTTCCCCAGTACCCCTTTAAATTATTTCCATAGGAATATTATCCTTATGGGCTTCATGGCAAGTAATTTTTCTTGTTTGTATGAAAAAGAGCAAGTTTTCTCTGTTAACACAGTTAATTTGAGAGGTTTGCTGCATACGATAGGCCTGTGAGCACCAGGGTGGCTCCTACAGGCTGTACAAGCCCCATGGGGAAGTGACATGGGACAGGATTTCATCTCATTCTGGGATGTCTGCAGTACCCAACACAGTGCCTGGAACATAGTAGATGCTTAATAAATATGTATTAGGTGATAAAAACATATATTCATTCATCCTTCGATGGCCCTTTGAGATTGGGAAGTGTAATACATTCATTTTAGTGGTTCTTTTTTTAAAATATAATTTACTGTCAATTTGGCTAACATACAGTGTGTAGAATGTGCTCTTGGTTTTTTGGGGTAGATTTTCGTGGTTCATCGCTTACATCCAACACCCAGTGTTCATCCCAACAAGTGCCTTCCTCAATGCCCATAACCCATTTTCCCCTCTCCCCCACCCTCCCATCAAACCTCAGTTTTTTCTCGGTATTTGAGTCTCTTATGGTTCTAAATTCCTGAAGCAGGGTCCAGTCCTGTCAGATACAACCAGATAGCTTAATCATTGTAATCAATATTGCAAGATACTCAGACTTCCAAATTCTCTCTCTATATATATAGTTAAATCTCATTCCCAAATTCTCCACCTCACAAACATACACACAAATGTTGCACTTTGCCCAGCACAAGGTTGCCATGACGTCATTGAGTGCTACCATCTTTCAATCACAATATCCTGCACGTTGCTTCCTTTTCCCATACCTTAACATTCAACTTAATGACAATACTTAAAAAAGTCCGATAACAAGTTTCCCTCCCCCTTCACCCACCCTTGCTTCTATTGTAGTTCTTTTCAGATGTCATAGACTTTTCTTTTACCTCAAATTGTTAGGAAATTCTTAAAAAAATTTTTTTAATGTTTTTTATTTATTTCTGAGAGAGAAAGAGAGAAAGACAGTGTGAGCAAGGGAGGGTCAGGGAGAGAGAGGGAAACACAAAATCTTAAACAGGTTCCAGGCTCTGAGCTAGCTGTCAGCACAGAGCCCCATGTGGGGCTCGAACCCACAAACTGTGAGATCATGACCTGAGTCGAAGTCGGATGCTTAACTGACTGAGCCACCCAGGGGCCCCTCAAATTGTTAGGAAATTATTTTAGAACTTTACACTACACAGGAAGAAAAGACATGTCTACCTTTTGGCTTAGCAATTCTACTTTTCAGAGTTTATTATAAAATCATGCTAAGGATGTATACAAGGAATTATCCATAAAGATATTCAAACATAGCATTTTTTGTTTACATTGGCAAAAAATAAATGAAAACTATCTAGAATTCCAGCCATAAGAACTGCATAAATAAATGTTTGACAGCCCAATAAAATGGCGTACTCCATAACCATTGAAGGTGATGTTGGAGAATAATATTTAATGGCATAGAAAAATGCTGTATGAAAAAAATAGATTCCAGAACACTGAGTGGTGTATGAACTTAGTCTAAAAAATAGACAACTAAATATGTTTCATGTGTGCATATATAATATAGAAAAAAGATAAAAATACAGATACAAGAGTTGATAGTGTTTTTTTTTCTTGCAATAGGATTATGAGTTATTTTTATTATTTTTTATTTTGAAACTTGTTTTATTATAACTTTCTATAATGATACTATATTACCTTGTAAGATAAGAAAAAAAGTAGTGATAAAGATAAAAAATGATTCAACTCCTAACGTCCCTGAAATACTCTAGGACACAGTCTTGGAAATGTGATTGCTTGGAAACTATAACTTAGCACCTCTGTTAGTGGCCCCTGGAGTAATTACATTTCCTGAGTGTGTTTTAAATTACTTGGGGCTCACCTTTGAACACTGGATTCAACACATCTTGGAAAACACTGGGAATCTATATTTTGGTGGTTTCACAGGTGATTTTGATGAGCAACCAATGTTGGGACCTTCTGTAGTTGGCGTTTCCTATCTCAGCCTATCACCCTCCTCCCCTCCCCCATCAACTCCTTTACAGGTTGAGCATCTATATCACTCCTCCAAGCCTATAAATTAATAGTAAGTTTATGGCCACTCAAAGTTTGGTCTCTTGACATTATATTCCACTATAAGGAACCAAGAATCCTTGGAGAATGGCAGATTTAGACCTGAGACAGAAAATATGCAAGATGAACACTAGATACTTTATAGTGCTATCTGTTTCAATAGCTTGTGCAGGTTGTCCAAGATGGATGGACTGTGTGAAGGACACATGGGCTAACAAAGATGTATTATCCAAAGATGGGATGGATTTTCCAAGATAAAAAACAGTATTGAAAACAATTTTTTACAGTCATGTTATTTAAAAAAATCAAATGTATTGAAAAGCATTGGAAATAACTAGAACACTAAAACTTAGGTGATAATTAAGAGAAAAACAATAATGATTTCTCAAACTTCTGTGAGAATTCTGTTTCAAAATCACCAAATAACCTTAGTGATTGAGGAAAACTTTTCTGTACAGAATTGTTCCAGATAATAATTGAAGATGATACCAAAATCAGAATACTCACCATTTTGAGTCCTAACTCACTGTGGCAACAGTTATAAAAAAGGCCCAAATGAGGGAGTAGATACACCAGGAAGGAATCTGGTTGATGCCATGTGATCGGTCTTAGGGTCACTAAAGGTGGACAAAGCATCAATTTATCTTTTTATCATTTAATCAGTTTTATCTGGTGGTGGTCATATTGTACTATTTTCTATAACTTTATATAAAAATTTCATAGTACCATTTAAATAAGGATCCCCTTCCAGCATTCCAGTATTGGAGTGTGTGTGTGTGTGTGTGTGTGTGTGTGTGTGTGTGTAAGATGAAGAAATGTTAAGGTAAAATGGCTGGATTAGATACAGTACTGGTTCATGTCTTGTAGAGCAATAACCCATAGTCTTTGGGGTCATCTGTTACATTGAATAAGAATTATGGCCCGTGAATGGGACTCCGTTGTCCCCGTACCAAACCTGTTTATATGTGAGGGCCTTGTGGACATTGTTTACATGAGTAACACTGATTATCATTTCTTAATAATGTGTGTCATACCCGATAAAGTGAGAAACAATCTCATGTTAGCATATGTGCTGCTGAAGCAAGCACAGGAAGTATTCTCAAGTATGACTCTCCATGGGTGTCCTTTGTTGCACTTTTTGTTCACTTACATCATAGTGAGGTGAGGACAGATTCGTACTGAATCACTGTCAATAACTGTGTTGCCATGAAAAAGTATGGAGGCTCCATGAAATATTTGTTTCTGAATTCTGAGGGCCAGTGAAAATCAGATACTATGGTAAAAGTTTAATTCAGTAAACAAAGGCACAGTCCACTAAATTGAAGGTGAGATACATAAAGAAGAAAAAATATCTTCCTATATTCACAAACATAGAACAACGAAAGTAGTAATAATAATATTCAAAACAAAGATACATGAGTAAATTTGCCTCCTCAGTTTAATCATTCTCATGTAATCAATTCTAGTTCTGTTAGATCTTGGGTTAGTGAGTTGTTTTCATGAATGACATGGATTTCCAGATTCGAATGATCTTGGAATGATTCTGGAAAGCCTTATTCATTCCACTGGTACAGTCTAGAAGTTGTCCAGTTGATGCCGGCTCTAAATGCCTGTAGCTGAGAGTCTGTTCTCTAAAGTATCAGTAGTTCAAAGCACCTGGCAGGGTCCTTTCCCTGAGGCCTGAGACCGTCCTTATGTGACGAAGACACAGCTCAAGCCTGGGGTTTGTAGTTAGCTTCAGGCAAGCCTCGGATGGAAGCACAAACCAGTTTCCTAATAACAAAAGGCTGGTTGGATTTTTACAGTGACCAATGCTATCAGAATCAGGAGAGCAACTCTCCCCTGGGTGATACAGGACATAACTAGTTCATAAGCGTTTGGTCAGGGTTTCCCCTGAGCATAAGACCCTTTAATGGGCAACAAGGGCTTCAACTAATCACTATGTGCCACCCCACAAGTGTTCAATTTATAGAAGATTTGTCTGAGTAACATTATCCATACAAACCAAACCTAGGGAAGGCCAAGTCTCCTCTGATGGGACAACTCATTTCCTAGCTCCTCCAGGAGGAGCTGATTAAGAAATGAGAAGCACACCAAACAAACCCAGTGGTTTCTAACATCTCTCTCCAGGTGCCCTCTGGGAAATTCAAAGACATTTTTGTTTTTATTTTTTACTTTTTAAAAATTTTTTAATGTTTATTTATTTTTGAAGGAGAGAGAGAGAGTGTGTGTGTGTGTGAGTCAGGAAAGGACAGCGAGAGAGGGAGACAGAATCTGAAGCAGGCTCCATGCTCCGAGCCGTCAGCACAGAGCCTGATGTGGGTTCGAACTCACCCTGTGAGATCATGACCTGAGCCAAGTTGGACGCCCAACCGACTAGGTCACCCAGATGCTCCAATTCAAAGACATTTTTAAGTGCAAGGTATACACTGAAATTATTATTTTAAATTTTTATTTAAATTTAAGTTCTGATTTCTGGAAGGCAAGGCCAAAGAATTTATCGGAGGAGATTTAATCCTTTGATTCTAATAAAGTCCTCAGCACCTGAGAAACAAGACTTGGTTATTTTTTTTAAAGTAAAGTGACAATAAAATATTTAAAAAATAAATGCAGGTAGGGTAAGGTGATCAAAAGGACCAGTTCATTTACAAATGAAGTAGCTTGTCTTTTAAAACAATCTATCAAAGAATATGATAAAATTAACCTAAAGCTGAGATGATTCTGGTCGGTTATAGAATTGCTACATAGATGGACTAGATGTTCTAACATGAACCTTATCAACTCAATAGAGAAGAAGTCTAATTGTAATTTTGCGTTAATATCGTATTTGATGACATAGGTTTTATGAGCTTCCTTCTTTGGCCCTTGTTAAATTATCTTATCAATAAGCCCATCAAAACTAGGGAGACTTTGCACTAATTTTAACGCATTTCCTAACTTCTTTTTAAGACTTAGCTTTTATCATTATCAATAAAAGAAAGTAAACTTCACTTTCCTCAAACTTCATACAACTTGCTATATTTTCTATTTTCTCAAGTTTTGTCTTCCGGTCTATTCTTTCATATTCTGGAACAAACTGCCACTCTGCTTTAGTGGTGGGGGGTTTGTGGGGGGGTGGACAATTCTCATCTAAAAACTCATTCCATTGCTTTGGGGAAACACTTGTATTTTTTGTTGCTGTTGCTTCTAGTACCGTGTCAGCCATGCATTCTAATGATAACTTTTAACTAAAATAACAGCTTAGTTTTACAGTTGGGATAACAACAACAACAAAAAAAAACCTAAAAAACAAAATACAAAAATAACAACAAAAAAAAACCTCCGGGAAGTAGGTAATTGAGAACTGCTTGTCACAAGAATTTTAGCAGAGTAGCAAAACTCATAAGTACACATTACACAGCTTTCTATGGGTTTGATTTCTAAAGGTAGCAAAAATAAAACTTTATTAATGTGAACTAAAGATTCGATTATTTTTCACAGAGAGCATATAGAACCAAAAATATATAAATTTAAAATCATGTCATTTATTGATGCTTTTGTATTCAGTAAGATTATTATCCAGCCACCTAAAACTTATTCATTAAATATCATGATTTAATATTAATCCAGATTTTTAATTTGCATAAAGATCTAAGAACTTATATTTTGGGTGACACACTATAAAACATCATTACTATAAAACATTTACCAGAATTATGATTCAATCTAGTAAAATACGAATGCATACATGTATATTTTTCATAAACTTTAATATCACACAAGTGTAAAATTTGGTTAATTAATAAACCAGTATGAGGAGTATAAGTTCAAATTAAGTACTGTCTTTTGTAGGAAATCAAACTCAAGTCTTTTATAAAATATAAACCAATTAATTCTGATATATCTGAGAAAAGATACATAGCTTTTTGTTCTTTCTTAAATCCAATTTATTGAAACAGTTCAAGTGTCCAGAGATTCACCTTAATTATGTGAACTTGTGTTCTTCAGAGATTTCTTAGCTAGTAGTTTGTGTAAGAAGAATTTTTTCCCCCTTAAAACAGAGTAAAGAATAAGTTTCTTGTCCAAAATCCTGCAGCTAAAACATGTTGAAGCTAAGATTTGAATCAAGATCTTTGGTCAAAAACCCATTCTCTTTGGAGTGCCTATGTGGCCCAGTGGATTGAACATCTGACTCTTGATTTTGGCTCAGGTCACGATCTTAGTATTCATGGGTTCAAGCCCCACGTTGGGCTCTGTGCTGTGTCAACGTGGAGCCTGCTTGGAATTCTCTCTCCCTCTCTCTCTGCCCTTCCCCCACTCATGCTCTCTCTCTCTCTTTCTCTCTCTCAGAATAAATAAACTTATTTTTCTTATCCATTCTTTTTGACTTGGATCAAAGTGTTTATTGGCAAATGCTTTGATTTCCCATGGTTTGTAAAGTCAACACTAATCCTATACACTCTGAAGTAAGAGCAACCCCCTCATTAGAAGGCCTTCAACAAATCTCTCCCGTTTTGTGAAATATGTCAGTAATAGTTTCCTAAGTTAACAGATATCTACTTTCCATGGCTTTACATTTGACTGAGCAAATATACCAGTTGACAGGAAATACAAAAAGCCATAGATAAACCACTTTTAATATGTTCGGAGTTAGTGAGACACTTTATGATGTGAATTTGTCAAGAAGTTATGTAATCTTCTCTCTTTTTTTTTTCAAACACAATTTTGTGAACTGAGCCTCTTGCTATTTTGAACATATTTCTAAAGCTTTTTTTTTTCCTTCCTCCTGTCAAATTAGTTCCAGGTCACCAATGTACGTGTTGTGTCACTCTGTGTCTGTACTTTAATGCAGTATACGTTTGAGCACACCCAGCCCTGGACCATACCTGGCTTCTTAGTCATTACCTGCTTGGGAACAACATCAAATTCTGATCATTGTTCCATTCTGAAGGGCCTCATGAACTGAAAAAGCACTCATACTGTAGAATATGAACCTCTATCACCACTCGGCAGCTGAACCAGACAAGACAGAATGCCAAATGCGGCAACGTGGTGACTCTTCACAGCCTGGTGTTTGGGCTGCTTTAGAAAATCAGATGCCAAATATATACGAGGCAAGTATTTCTAAAGAGCAACTGTTTTTCCTCAGTGTTGCTTTGATTTACAATAATTGGTCCAAAGGGAGCTATCTGGTTGTAATGTGTTTTTACTCAGCTGTTTGACAGTAGTTGCCCGTAACTACAAATTATTGATACAGTATATTCGTGAATTATGTTCACAGTCCTTGGTGATTGGAGGGAATCAATAATTCTTGGAAAGATGGAAACAAAACCTTACTCTAGGGAATAATATCTGATTTGCATGAAATAATTAGCTCATCATCCTTCTTTTTTCCAGAGAACTCAAATGTGGGATTTGAGACCCGTCAAAAACCCAAGCACCCTCCTTACAGACACAATGAGTTTACACAAATTAGGCATGTTAATTTTGCACACATTGTACGTCTTTCACAAACTTATTTGTGAAAGTGTTTGAAAACAGTAGATGAAGACAGTGGATAACATACTATATAATAGAGACCTCTTTAATATGTACACCTATTCCACTGATACTTTAGATCGATAGGTAAATCACAATTTCAATGAAGACATTATTTTTGAGATAATCACCCCCCTACTTAACCAAGTTTTAATACTTGCCTTCTTGTAGCATTAGTTTATTTTTTAATGTTTAATTTGGAATAATATTCCATTTTCGTTCCATTAACTAGGGTTATATCTTAAAGAGCTGCCATTGACAAGTCCTTGAATGTACTTTGATGGCTTCTTATTAACCCTTGGAAACTGGGACTGCTGTACAACCACTTGGTTCTAAATGTAAAAATTTATATCCCCTCATGACCTTCCAGCGACAGCAGAATGTGATTTTGTAAGACATTAGCATAATGGAACCTTTTCAATAAAATGATAAATTGAGCTCATCTCAGAAAACAGAACACACACTTGGTAATTTATTGCAGTCATTGCCATGTGGAGGACCCCATTCATATCGTATGCTTTTAACTCTGATGAGAATGTCGCCTTTCCTTATATCCTGCATGTCTGCAGGATTCGCATGGAAGAGAAATGATTTTTCTCACGGAGCCAGTAGCACATTGGGGAATAGTCATCATTACATGACATAATTATCTCTCATGAACGTATCTAATTACTTCATTGTTTTTAAGTCTCTTTCATGTAAACAGAAGTTGATCATTGTCCTCTGGTGGATTGGAAAGAGACTGGCAGAGTGGGGAGCTACTATGAGCTACCTTTGTCTACAAGTGACTCAAGGTTTTTTGCAACCAGATAGCGAAGGCATTTGCAGATGTGAATCCTTTCTCTTAATTTAGCAAAGCATTATGAATATATTACCAGAAAACATCTCTGACTAAATTAATAGTTGATAGCTAAGAAAGGATTGCATCTAGGAGATGACTCATTTGTGTAAATGTTCCTCATAAATGGGAAATACCTATGTGGGTTTTACACAGGAGGGAACTAATTAGAAAAACTAAGAATACTTCAACAAAATTAACATAGTTTAGTCTGCTAAGGGGAGGATCATTTAGATCCTCTGCTTCCAGTAAGAACTAAACTAGTTTCTTAGTTTCACAGTTACGTTTTCTCTTTTTGGTACAAATAGGTAATGATCATTACTACCATGGGAAACTGCATTTTCATGGGAAAGGGGACTTGCATCTCTTGGAGTCAATACCACGAATGAGGAATAACCTTCCCATAATGAGATGACGTGGCCCAGTGTCTGTTGTATACTTTGCTCTAAATGCAGAAAGGGTCGTGCTAAATTTGAACCTTGGTGGTAGTTTGTGTGTCTACCAAAGCCATCCTTCTCTATTTTAACTTATTTTAAAAATTTCTTTTGTAGCCTCTTAATTTGAAGTATAGCAGTCCATTTTAGAAATATCCAAGAGATATATTATAAGTGAATAAGTAAATTATTTTAGAATGTAGACTGATAAATTATATAACTATTTGTGTAGTAAAAGCCTCCAGGAAATTCAGCTTCTTTTTTATTCTTTCTCAAAAGAATTCTACTTTACTGAAACTAGATAAAATATCACCATCTAAATTGAAGAAAACCTGGTATATATGTGTGAGAAAATTTGCGGGTGTCATTGTTGACACGCTGAATTTCAAGATCATTGCTATCTGTAGAGCTGAATACGTATAGTAGTGTGTTTGATACTATCAGACACACATGTTTTTATTATAATATAAGCACCTTCGTGATGAAGCATTCATAGTTTAAAGCAAAGCATGCTACAATAGCTTATTCTCTCCTGAAGTAGTTCTCACTTAGGATAGGGAAATAGTTGAAGTGATACCATAGAAATCCCAAGTATCATTTTCATACTTTTTTTTTTTTAACCAAACCATGGCTTAGCAATATAAGTAGGGATAGAAAATAGATATTACAGCTTGTGCTAATATTGTCTAATCAATTCTTACTCCTTTATCCACTACCTCTCTAATAAATGTTTCTCCATAAAATGATCTCATTTTTACTGGAACTCATTATACATCTGTTTCAGTCACTTTACCTGGTGATTCATTTTGCCCGTTCTATAGCTGTTTGAATACAGTAAAGGAAGTCTTAATGTATATTGGTGGCTTTTGGAGTTTTAGATTATATTTTTANCTTCTTCTCCCCCATGGTCTTCCATTAAGTTCCTCCTAATCCACCTATATGTGCAAAAATATGGTATTTTTATTTATTTTTAATGTTTTTTTTAAATTTATTTCTGAGAGAGAGAGAGACTGCATGAGCAGGGGAGGGTCAGAGAGAGAGAGGGAGACACAGAATCTGAAACAGGCTCCAGGCTCTGAGCTAGCTGTCAGCACAAACCAATGCGGAGCTCAAACCCACAAACCACACTATAATGACCCGAGCCGAAGTCCGATGCTTAACCGACTGAGCTACCCAGGTGCCCCTAGATTATATTTTTAAAGTTTGGTGCAATTTACTTGCAATAAAATTATGATGCCATCCTAAATGATGTTGAACACCTCTTAACAAAGTCCAAATCCAGTTATCCCTTACTGCATAATTGATTAAAATGATGATGGTGATGATGGTAACAGTGATTTTCAGGGGATATTAAAAGACATTTAATAAAATTGTAGCACAGGGGTAAGATGGAACAAAATGATTAAAATTTTTAACTTTAACATGCATGATCTACTTTAAATTCTTATATTGAGATGACATTCAAGAATCAATATATAAAATTCTCTGTTTTAGAGGAAGATTGTCCAAAGTCCCTAGGTATGGTTATTGGTGCACTTTTTAAAGATCTCTAGGGCAGTGATCCCACCACACCCTTCAAAATACCACTCTGGAGTTAACCTTGGAATTGGTTTGTTATTGATAACTCTCATAATATGTGAGTCTTAAAGTATGATGAATTGAATGACACTTTAGTTGAGAAACCATGCTTTTAAGTACTGATTTTATTTTCTGTTCTTTTATTATTTTTATAATCGGACTTCTTCTAGTCTTTAGTTTTTTATCCTTCATTGATATTTGGACACAATTAACTTGACTACTCATTGACTTTGAGGAGCATGGCTTCTTTCCTATGAATAAGAGAGTGACAGGGTCATGATTTTTCAAATTACATTACTGTTTACGAGAGAATATTTCTGCCTCCTCTGTTGTTTTTATTTTTGTTGATATATTGGGGCATGTTTTGATCTTCTTCAGATTTCTGTTTTAACGGAAATAGATTGATTGCACCCCAGTAGCTATGAGAAATATAGCAATTACTCATTAATGCTTCCAAAGTTTTTACAAAAGATAAAATTCCTCTTAAAATTAAAATGTTGCCACAAACCTACAAGAGGATCACATATGGGAAAAAAAAGATGGAGTGTAAAGCCTTTGTGGATGTGTCTCATACCAGTTATTATACTTCAATTATCATGTGCATAGCAGTGTTCAAAAGTATCTGCTGGAAGAATTCATTTATATGCTTATCAGTTGTTATTCCGTACCCAGGAGTTGACAAAAGTAAATATATTGTACTTTTCGATGGCTTTAACTTTTTTCATAATTTAGTTTTTCTCCTCCAGCTCTTTACTAAGAACTGCTGGGAAGCCTGTCCCTGCCTGTAAAAACAGGCTTCTCTGCCTTGGTTAGCAAAACCACATTCGAAGTCTATGAAAGAGACCACTTAGGATTAACTATGCTAATTGGCAAGTTGTTAGACATTTCTTATCTTCCGCACGTGCATGCTGTGAGGAGTCGTCGTTGCAAACCACAGACCTGGCCCGAAGACCTCATGAGGCCAGATTTGGGGAAGTAGCTCCCATGCTATGGCCTTAGTAAAAGAAGCAGTGAAAACAGATTGCACCTAACATCTGGGAAGCCCAAGGTTTTGTTGTTTGCTTTTAGCTTTATAGTCTCAGGATAGCTAAACAGTATAGAATAGTGATTGGATCAAAACACTAAATGCAATAGAACCCAACATCTACAAGCCCCTGTTAATTGGTGGCCTCCCGCCCTAGGCTGTTTTCACCCTAATTAGATTTGCTGTGTCAGGTCTCCCTGCAAGGGGTGAAAACAGAATCCTCAAGTACCATGAACACATTCTTGGAATCTCTCATCCACTGCGATTGGACAGTGAGGGTGGACACGGTTGAGGACAGCTCCTCAACTCCCACAGAATAGAGATCCATTGCCATTGGGAGGCAGAGGGGACTGAGCTCTAGTTGGTGCTGGCTGGCTGCCCGGGGCCTCCACTTCTTCCTCTGCAAAGTGGTAAACAACAGGATCACCATGTGCATTGCATGGAAAATTTTATCTAAAACTCTTAACAGAAGACCATATGGGAAGGGAAAGAAAAATAAGGTACAGAGAGGGAGGCAAACCATACAAGACTCTTAAATACAGAGAACGGATTGAGGGCTGATAGGGGTGGGGAGTCTAGAGGGAGGTGGGTGATGGTCATTGAGGAAGGCACTTGGTGGGAAGAGCACTGGGTGTTGTATGTAAGTGATAAATCACAGGAATCTATTCCTAAAGCCAAGACTACACTGTATGTGTGCTAACTTGACAATAAATTTTAAACAAAATTATCTAAAACTCTTAAGTTTCACATAAGCTGTAAATGCATGATAGTCATGGTTATATTCCTTTACTAGCAAGTTTTAGTATGCCATTATAATGTGAGTTCACAATGAAAACAGAGATCTTTTAGGTATTCATGCTCACAATATCTTATGCCAAAAATATTTGAAGAAGTTTATAAGAACACATGAAATATAATAAAATAGAAACAAATTAGAGTCCGGAAAAATCTAAATGAAATAGAAAATGAAATGTGAAGAGATCAGCTTGCTGATCTGAGAGCCAGCATTTCCTGTTTGGTGAGGAAAGTTTGTCCTGCAAACTTAGCTCTCAATTTCTAGGAAATGAGAGTGAGTTTGCCATAGAAAATTCTTAGTGCTGAATATCAACTCCATAGTTTATTTATTATACTACTATTATCCATCTGTTAACTTGAAATACTAATTTAAGCATTTCCCCCTCTCAACTGTACTCTCAGAGAGGTATTTTGAGTCTTGTCACAGCAACGGTGCTTTAACCCTGGACATTCGTTTTGTGCGTCACGGAAGGAAATTTCAACGATCCTGATCATCTCAGTATTGTCGCGAATTGCCCCTTTCTCCCAGTGTGGGAACGTGTGACAAAGGTGTCCCAGTGGGGTGCCATGAGCACAGAAGGCCAGCTGCGGTTTCTGCACACACTGGGGGCTTCTAGTCACCTCTTACCTGCTTTACTCCTCACACTACAGTGCTTTTCCAATGCTATTTATGGAGCGGACGTTTCAGAGCTGACATTTGTAAACAATGATTACCGGGTCTCCGGGGGTCCTGAAGCATCGTTCTTATCTGGGTACTAGTAGCACGAAAACAAGAATATGAGACCTGTTTGTTTGTTAAGTGTCTTATTGACACATCCTTTCTTTGATTTTTTTTTTTTTTTCCACAAACAGCTGGAAACTTACCAGAATGTTCTGGGTCAGAACCAGAGTGGTTAGGAGCATGGAGCATGGAGCATGGAGTTTGGGTTCTGGCTCAGTCATGAGGCCTCGTGGAAGATCACTTAACTCTCAGAGTCTTTGCTCCTTGACTGTAAAATGGGAATAATAATACCCTCCTCACTTTTTTGTTGTAAGGATTAATTATGTGAAATGCTTGTTCAAAGGTCTGACTAGAGTGATGGAGTTAGTTCATCCTAACAAGTACTTATGGATTTCCATATGAGGTAAAAGATGTGAACATGTATAAGCCACATGCAAATGAGTGCAAGTTGGCATATTTGACATATCTGCATGATTCATTTTGCTGATGAGGATAGTGATAGGAATTCCCCTAGTAGTCAGGTTTCCTACTTTTCATTCTGGTTTCGTGAGAACACTTTGCACCCTCTTAGCCTGGGTACCATGGCATGTGGGTTCCTGGGTCTCACACCACAAGGAACAAGGACATCTCTAAGCCCTGGGCTGAGGCCACACACTTTTCTTCCGATCCCATAGCCAGTGTCTGGAGGCAAGAATTAATGAAATGCTCCTGTCCGTCACATTGTATTGGATACTTGACATTGAAATCATATCACTCTTTAAAATTTTTTTTTTTTTTTACTATTTATTTATTTTTGAGAGAGAGACAGAGTACAAGCCGGGGAGGGGCAGAGAGAGACACACACACACAAAATCCAAAGCAGGCTCCAGGCTCCAAGCTATCAGCACAGGGCCCAATGTGGGGCTCAAACTCACAGACTGTGAGACCATGACCTGAGCCAAAGTCAGATGCTAAACTGAGCCACCCAGGGTGCCCTAAAATCACTCTTTATAGGTTTGCAAATATCATCTGAGTTTACTGGACAGCTCACCTTCAGAGTGATGCAAAATACCATGAACTCATCACCTTTTTAAATGGTTTTGTCACCATTTGCTTATTGCTAAAATGTGGTTAAAAATGGAAAGTGAAGCTTTCCTTCTAGACCGCCTTCCTGTGATTGAGAGTTAGGGCTGAAACCAAATTAAGTTTTGCAGACCAAGTCATTTCTTTATTCTAATATTTCAGCTGCCTTTCCTATTGATGGATAAAGCATTTTTCATTCCTAACAAAATGTTCAGAAAAGCACTGATGCATTGCAAGCATTTAACAGACCACTAGAGATCATGTAAACAAAGAAACTTCCATAATATGAAGGAGAAAAGCATGAACTGATTATGTAAATCATGTTTCCTTTGTGGGTAGGTAGTTTTGTTGTTGTTGCTGTTTCACTGACTTTTTTTTTTTTTTTATGTTCTGGATCTTGCCCAATGATTCGTGGAGATTTCTTTGGTGATTTAAAATGATTTTTATTGTCTAATAATCACATCCCCCTCTCCACCCCCCCTCCACACACACACCAAGCATGCCTTTCCAAATCCTGGAGGGAAAGTTAGGAGATACTGAGAAACAGCAAACTATTCTGACCTCCCAAAACAGAATTCCTTGTAAAAGTTGTCAGATAAAAAAGTCAATAAATCCCCATTTAATAAGGAGAGGCTTTATTGGAGAGGATTATTGTCGGAGCTGGGTGGGGCTGGACTCTTGCAGGAGGGGCAGGGGTGCCATTGCAGGGGTGAACGTACTGAGTAGAAGGTCTGCAAGCCTCTCAAAGTTAGGGGAAAAGAGATTTTGTTTGTTGGTTGGTTTTAATAGAGAGGAGTAAACAAGGCTAGAAAGAACGAGTGTGGAAGCAGAAGCCTAGGAGAGTAGATCAGAGACTATGCTGCGCTCAGGAGGGACTGTCTCCTAGCTGAGGCTGAAGGTGGACCCAAGTTCAGGGACTTAGAGGAAGGAGAGAAACTCAACCGAAGTTTGGTTACCAAGCATTGTGTTCTGATTGGTCCATGGGGACAAGAAGTTTAGCTAGTCATCTGTAAAGCAAATAACAGGAGTTTGGAGCATCTGTGTCAGTCCGTAGAGATAAACAAGGTGGGGGACATCTGAGAGCTTTATGGGGAACGGTCGTTCCTCACAATAAGCTGTTTTCCAGAACACAAAAGGGTGAGAATTCCTTTAATCTTCACTGTTTCTAGGAACCGAGAGCTCAGATAGAATTCAATGTCATCCAAGGATGCCCTGGTGGCTTGTTTGGTTAAGCTTATTTCGGCTCAGATCCTGATCGTGGAGTTCCGGGGATCCAGCCCCATTCTGGGCTGTGTGTGGAGCCTGCTTAGGATTCTCTCTCTCCCTCTCTCTCTGCCCCTCCCCTGCTTTTGTGCTCTCTCTCTCTAAAAATAAATAACTTTAAAAAAGTCAACATGATCAATATGGGTTTTTATGTGTGTTATTCATGGAGAGTTATGTCATTTCTCCATGCTGTCACAGCGAGGGGGCCTGTCATGCTTTTTTATGGTACGACTCCAAACCACATCGACATTCAGACAGTGTTAAACATTGCCATCGGGCACGAATATTAATTGACTAAAAAATCAGGCAACCTAATAGTTATGGAGCTGGGAATACATTCTGATTCCCAACTTACCCCCAATAGTAGAACTTGTAAAAGCATCCTGGAGGGTAGGATTTAGCAGTAAGTTTCTGTACTTCATATTTTAAAACTTAGTCGAATGCCAGATATCCCTTAAGCCTCTGATTCAACTATTTCCTTGTGTATCACAAATAACAAACCAATCCTTTCATACTATTTTGTATGAAGCTCTATTTTATTGACTTAACACTGGTAAAAATGTAACCACGGCAACAGAATCTTTAAATAATGTCCCCATGATGCTAAGTTGCACTTGAACTATAGGGACAGTGATATCACTTACCCCACCCACCAGCTGCTTTACCAATGAGAAAACTGAGGTCTGGGTTGGTTGTGATAAGGTGCACGTGTCCACACAGCTTGAAGGGGATGCTGCCATTACTATAAAGGACAATTTTTCAGTAGTGGCTTGTCAGAATGTTACATCATATGATTAGTGATTCTTGAATTTAATTTAAAACTGTGACTCATGCTCTTCCCCCCATGGCAAATCCTTCCAATGAATCAAATGAATCAAACCTTTAAAAAAATTTTTTTAACGTTTTATTTATTTCTGAGAGAGAGACAGTGTGAACAGAGGAGGGTCAGAGAGAGAGAGGGAGACACAGAATCTGAAGCAGGCTCCAGGCTTTGAGCTGTCACCACAGAGTCCGACGCGGGGCTCAAACCCATGAACCGTGAGATCATAACCTGAGCCGAAGTCGGACGCTTCACTGACTGAACCACCCAGGCGCCCCTGAATCAAACCTTTCAATGAATCAAGTGAACCCTTTGAATCAAAATTCAAAGCCCTAGAACTGGCTGGTGGGGCACACTGGGGCCTGCTGCCCTTCGCTCCATCCCATCCCCCCACCCCTGCACTCAGTGCAGGTGCAGTCAAGCCCCAGACTGCGTGTGAGTCCCAGGACGATGCCAGGGACACTCTACTGTTCTCAGCATCCCTGTCATGTCCCGGAAATACATTCTCGGGACACCTGGGTGGCTCAGTCGGTTAAGCATCTGACTTTGGCTCAGGTCATGGTCTCACGGTCCATGAGTTCAAGTCCCATGTCAGCTGTCAGTGCTGACAGCTCGGAGCCTGGAGCTTGCTTTCGATTCTGTGTCTCCCTCTCTCTCTGACCCTCCCCTGCTCACACTCTGTCTCTGTCTCAAAAATAAACATTAAAAAAAGTTAAAAAAAAAAAAAAAAGGAAATACATTCTCTGCTCCCCTTCTCCAATCCATGTTAGGTCCAGTATTATAATCTCCGGTAGCATCTTGCGGTTTTCCTTCCTGGAATTGATTACAATGGCATATATATTTTTCTAACAACTCTGTAGTGTCTATAAACCCAAGTCCGTTTTGTTTATTGGTTCATGTGTCTGGCACATAGTGTCTGATTGAACATAAGTATTTAATGAATATATAAATAAATGGAGGTATTCAATGTAGCAGCTGCCAAAAGAAGTGGAATAATTGTGTTTTCAGTGATTGAAATTAACCATCGTTGTCCCTGCAATGGAGAATACTTGCGTTCTTATCAAATACTAGTCTTTAAATGTTGTATAGTATTCTGTTATTTGTATGGATATAACATAATTCATTGAATCCATCTCATACAGATGACCATTCATTTTTATTCAAGTTTCTGCTTTTATCACACTGCTTCAGAAAACATCTTGACCATGCATATGTGTGTTCTTGACTCATTATATTCTTAGGCTAAGCTTTTTGAGATGGGATCAATGGCTTGGTTTCTATTTTATGTATTGTCAGTCAAATACAGCACTTAAAGTAATTGTAAGAATAAATGCATACCTTTTACCTTAAAAATCAGTTTCTATTTTTCTAAATCTCACATTCATATATTAGCTAAAACCAGTGAATAACTCTTTTCACCTACATATGGAAGACATTTTTAAAACATTTTTCTTTAGAGACTTAATACTGAAGTAATAAAATACACATCTTTTTGCAGTATATATGTAACTATCTGTATCCCTATCGACGTCTATAATACTCTATCTAAGGTTTCTTTTAGCAGTCTCCGTGTGTTATTGAAATATTTTATTGCTGTATCAATATTTTGTAAGGAAATTTACTTGTTCATTAGTGCTCGTGGTGATTTTTACGTAGAAGACATAAAGCCATTTTTGTGCCGGTGTTTTACCTTTCACTCACTTACCATGAGTTTTGTCTTTGATCCAAGTATAGGTTTTTAAACGTAAGCTCTGACACTGATCTCTTTGTTAATGAGCTGTAAATTCTACAATCTGTGTTAATTAATGTCCTCCTCGATCTCCATAGTTTACAACCCACATTTTGCACAGACACTGCGTTAAACGGGTCCTGTGATGTAAACATGCATGATAGGTCTTGTTGGGTTTTTTTTCTCACTCGATTATGGTGGCCCCTGATCACTGACAAACTTGTCAAAGCCCCTGTGCTCTCCAGCCCTCGAATAAAGTTACAGCAGAGAGGGGGAAAAATCACACAAAGCCTTTTGTTAATATTAAAATGTTTAAAGTGACTGGTTTAATCTCAACCTAGAGGCAAATCGATGACTTCACACCCGACTACTGCTCTATTATACGCCTGTGTACAGGGAAGTGAAAGAAAAGGCAATTAATTCACCAGTTCTGAGGGAAAGGGTCACTTTTCCCTGACATCCGATGCACCATTCAATAAGTTATGCTA
>NW_027528624.1:7131694-7157853 GCF_008692635.1 Crocuta crocuta | reverse complement strand
CCCTCCTCCCCCCCCCCCCCCCCCCCCCGCAATGCAAGGCGGTGGCTGCCGAGGAAAAGGAACAGTGGCCAGGCATGGGGAGGGACGACACAGAACACCTGTAGTTCAGCAAAAAGGCTGCGACTCAGGATCAGGAATATGGCAGCAAAGGATGGAGAACTCGCTACTCCATGAGTAGCCTCTCATCCACCCCTTGTTCTCCTTAACCCTGAGATCAGTGACCTCTCCCCCTTTTGTGGGAGTGATTATTTATTCTGAGGCCAAATTAGAAATGCATCTCCAAGGGCCATGAATATAACCTGCCTGGGAGGCAGAGGGGTGTGAATGTAGCCCAGGTGACAACTTGCATCCTGTGGAGCTCTGGGGTCAGGTGGGGATGTCATGATATGACTTCCAAGATGATAGGACAGCCTCATCTCAACCATGCTCATTAGAGTTGGTGGGACCAGTAAAATTCCAGAATGTGGGGCACTTCGTGCAAAGGAGTGCCATTTTTTCCTCCTGTCTTCTCTGGGACAGATCGCTTTGTTTGATTTAATTTTTTCTGTCTCAGGATGGAATTAATCACTTGGGACAATGGCTAATGTGGTTAAGTGAGGTTTTCTGATTTGTGAGTGAACAGGTAATGCTTTAATTTCACAATACAAAAACCTTGGCATGTTTTATATTAATTGATCAAATGGGTTTGCTGCACGAGAGTAATTTTTCCAGGGTCAGACTATGTGCAGGACTGTTATTTTCCCAAATGACCTAAAATAGTGGTATTCGATTGCTCTGGGTATAGATCCAGAAGGTAGTTGTTATTTTCTGCTCTGTCTTTCCAGGATTAACTTCTATGCCGTATCACTTTCTTGCTGTTCTAGACATAAATAAAAAACATTTCCTCATCTTCAAAGACTTTGGGGAGTTAGGGAAAATGAAACACCACTGCTAAATTTTTCTCAAGGATCTTCCCTATTTAAAAAGTATGTTTGTCTATTAAGACACAGCTATACCTTCTTTGAAATCCGTTTGTAATACAAGTATTCTTTAGAACAAGGGGGCAACAGATTAGATTTTCCCACGAAAAATAAGGTTTCTCCATAAACAATGAGAGATGTTAATATTTCAATGGGAATTTATTGTCAGCATAAAAACTGCATAGAGAATGAAGTGGGGGATTTGCGTCTGTATCCGTTAATGATCTCTTACACTCCAAAGTGTTTTATTCGGAAGCTTAGAGTAGAGAAAGGGAGTGAGGGAGGGGGAGTATTTATTTGTTTTTCCAAAAGAGTGAGTTTTCTTTGTTGAGAAAGCTCATAAACTGTCTATGGAATTATTCTACTGTCTATAGCACTGCTATAGTATAGAAATCGCCAATCTGTGGGTTTGCTTCACATGGGGAAGGCAGGTGTCTGAATCCACTATTTTATTTTCAAATATTTTTATGGGAGGGAAAGAAAACCAGAAAGCTACAATAGTGATTTAAAGTTATTTCCAGGTGGACATGCATAGAATTTTTATAAACTACTGCTTCAAAGAGCCACAGAAAACCTTCTTATTCACTGTGAATTGGTTTGCCTGGTGCAAGATAGGAGCAGTGAATTAACAGGAAGAGTTTCTTTGGAATTCAATTGACTTGGCATGAGAGTAAAGCAAGGGTATGATTCTCTACAGGCCATTATTAGATTTCTGTGACCCTCCTCTATTGTCAACAGTTGTGTAGATTCCTATCTTCAAGCTATTTACACTATCCTCTATTAAAATATGATAAAATTAAAGATCAAGTCCGTAGACCAGTCCCCGGGGACACGTTGTTCAGCCTAACCGTCCCTGATGAGAATGATTAAAATTATGATAGTAACAAGCACTAAATGAAAGTGGAGCATTTTAGGATGTTGATTATCAGCCGAGTGCCTTTCCCTTAGCTCTTACCCTGGCTCCTACCACGAAGAGCCTGGCTCCCAGCTGGCTTCCAACAGCCTTTCATGACTTTGTGCATCTCCTAAAATTCTTGCAGAGTCAGAGTGTCAAAACTGATGAGGCGTCCTCTGCACAGCAAGAAGACAGTAGGTTACCCACTTCAAAGTGGGTGTCCTCCTTCCTACTTGACTCAGGAGATTTTTTCTAACCAACTTGGGGAATTGGAATACATCAAACGCACAAGGGTGCATCCTAGTCTGTGAATGGTTGCTGTTGTGTAGGCTTACACATCAACCATAGACAGATACATCTATGGTTGATTCATGTGTTTGTTGCCCCGTGATATACCAATAGTGTAATAATTAATTGCTTAACTAAGATATATACATGTGTATGTATATATACTTGATAAAACTAAGAACCTCGCCATTCAAAGTCATATCTATTTATTCTTTACAGTGCATTACAGTAATAGATTGTGGGACTTGTTTAGTCACACAGACTATGAAAAAGGGTACACATTCATGAATGTTTCCTTCAGAAAAAGCAGTAATTATTGAGTGTCTGCCCTGTATTGTACTCGGTGCTTGGATAGAACGGTACACATGGCCAACAGGGCCCCTAAACCACAGAGCTGACCATTGGGCAAGATAGCCTATAAACAGGTGACTAAATTAACTCATTATGTAACTGAGCTCTTGATTAGTGCCATAAATAAAGGAAAAATAGTTTGGAAGGCTAGAGAGTGAAGTGCAAGTGGTTCAGATGAAGGGTAGTCTCTCTAAGCAGACCCCTGAGTGGATGGAGGGCACCAATATGCAATACTGAGAGGAACTGCACAGGGAAGAGGGAATGCCAAGTGCAAAGAACAAGTGAAGGCACTGAGTTTGGTGTATGTGAGGCATTGAAAGAAATTTGATGTGGCTGGATCAGGGTACAAGGTGATGAAGTTGGGGAGAGGTCAGACAGGATTATGTAAGATCTGGAAGGTGTGTGTATGGTGTGTGGATGTGAAGCCATCAGAAGATAGTGAGCAGAAGAGTTACAGGATCGAATTTATGTTTCTCAACAACCCTCTAGCCTCTTGTAGAAAAATGGCTTGGGCAGCAGAAATCGAAGGAGGGGAAGCAACTATGGGGATCCAGGTAAGAGATGGCAGTAACTTGATTACGGTTGAATGGCTTTGGAGGTGGTCCGATTCTGGAGACACTTGGAAGCTAGAACCTGTAGTATCTGTCAGTGGATTAGATGTGGAGTGTGATGGAAATAGAGGAATTCATGATGATTCATAGACATTAGTTTTAAATGTCTGGGTAACAGAGCTGTTCTTTATTAAGATGGAGAAGTCCGGACAGAAGCAGGCTTTATTGATGAGTAATCATAAGTTCTAATTTGGACATATTGTTTTGAGATGCCAATGAGTGCAGATGAGCTATGGAGGCAATTTGCTGTGCAAATCTGGAGCTCAGTTTTGACTATTTGGTCATTTGGCAAATTTGGAAATCAAAGTATAAATATTTAAAGCCATGGGATTGGAGAAGATACCTAGCAAGTGTGTATAGATAGAAAAAGAAGAGGTCCATGGACTGGATCATCATGTCTTCCAACATTTGGAATTCAGCAAAGGATCCGGCAAAGAACATGGCAAGGAAACAGCTCGTGGTGTGTGTGCAGAACCCCGCTGCCTAGCTTATGTTATTGGAGGATCTGTTCTTGATGACTGTACCCGACTGTATAAAATCTAAAAAGATTTGAAAAACCAGAACAACGTAAGATTGGAGTTCTATTTCAAGAAGACTGAAAACAATGTTTGTAAGTCAATATGTGAAATACAATATTCGGCTCTCCTAGGCATTTAAGTAGAGCTAATTTTCATGTTTTCACCTCATTAAAAGGATTTTCATAAGCTTTGAATCGCTCTTTGAAGGTATTTATAGCTTCAATCAGTTCACATATTTATCAGGCATTAATTTCAAACCATTTAGCTATCTTGCAACAAAGTGAGAGATCAATGGACTAAAAAAAATAAAAATTCCCCTGAATTTCTTGTTTTTCATTTTAATGAATCATGGCTTCAAGTGTCAAATTTTTAATGAAAATTTACATTTATACAGAGAATTTATTTCATGGACATTCTTATCAGTATTTATCATTCGTGAGGAGGGAAAAGACAGTCTCCAGCCCCCATCTGTACACGTACATGACCAGGTATACTATTAGGGACTCATTTATGCTTTGGATTACAAATGCAATGCTCTAAATTTCTATTTCCAACAAAATATATTTTACGGAATTGATTCCACTATCCTTCTCATGAGTCTTATAAATAATTTGATTTGCATGTAGTGATTTATTTGCGGATCAGTTGAAATGTCTACCAAAAACATATCTTCTTAAATAAAGATGAAAGACATCTATTTTATTATGTGGCCAATCGTTCTTACACTGAAACTTTCCTTTATGTGTATTTCGTTGAATGATCTCAGTAGTGAGGTTTCTACAACTTAAATTTGGAGACTCCTATTGTCACTAATATATTGGACTTTGCACATTTACAGTCAAATTTGGGAAAATAACCCCAACAATAAGACATTTAAGTTAATCGAATTACTAAGTATTTTGTTTTCCTAAATGGAGTTAAACAACAAAAACAACAACAACAACAGCTGTTCCACCCATTTGTTTGGACTTCAGTGAGGCATCCTGTCCCCTTAATGTGTCCGTACTACAGACTTCTATATACATGCATAGCCTCAATCTTTAGGAGTCTCTCTATGGATATAAGAGACTGTGATGATCTCTCACCATATTTTACTAAGTAGTTAGATTCACTTTGGGACTGGGGATAAGAATGGTAGAAGTCCACTATTGTTTTGTTATATTTTGTTTTGTTTTATTTTGTTTTGTTTTGTTTTGTTTTCCAAGCATGTTTTCCCAGTTCAAGGACAAGAAGAAGAGAGGAAGATAAGTTCATGTAAAATCTGCCTGTCGTTCTTTCTGACTTAATGAGAGGTCAAGTACAAAGTGAAGATCAACACTATAATTTCATAATTTGGGACTCATCTGTTTGAGATATTTCTAAAGTAAAACAGAAATGCTTGTGGGCTTTGGATTTATTGATCATTTACAGAGCTTCTTGCTTTACAACTATAATGGGATATGTTTGGGGTTTTGAAAAACTGTGATTTTCAGGAACTGGGTTCTAATGGATATAGGAAGGGCTAGAAAAAAGGGGGAAAAAAGTCTTAGTTATTCCAGGTAATGAAAACCAAGAGAACATATTCAGTGGTTTGCTTTGTTGCATTAAGAAGGAAAAAAAATGTATTTTCAAAATGTTGGGTGGCTAAAAATGAAGAAACTAGTCAATGACTTGAAGAAGGTGAAAGTCAGGGAAACACACTACAGTGTAGAGCAGTCGGGCTGGCTACTTAAATATTTATGTATGTAGGTCGTATGTCCCTTCCACACATACACTGTGATAATTACCCTAAATGCAGATAAAGATCTTGTTGATTTCCTCACTCCCCTCCCCTGGCCTGGGCAGGAAAGCCTCTGGGGGAACAGTGCAAGCAGCCAGTCCTGTCTGGCCTTTCATCAGGGCATCAGGAGAAGATCGGCTTCTGTTCTCCCCTTGGGATTTCCTCGTGAGCAGCAGCTCATGCCAGCGAGGGAAGGAGGTAACTTGACCCAGTGGCCCTGCTGCTAATGACTGTTTTCATCATTTGCGGTGCATCTCCCCATTAGGATGCCCACATGGAAAGGTCTGGCCGTTTCCCTGATACCAGGCATCTGGAAAGGGCTCAGTGCAGAGTGGAAGGAGACTTCTCGCTCCGTAGGTGGTGGGTGTCCCTCTCTGTCCGCCCCCTTTCCCTCCCTCCGTGTTGTTAGAAGCACGCACACATAGGGGGAAAAACCCACACACGACAGAATTTTAATTACAAGGAGACTATTTTGGGAGACAATATTGTGTGGTGGTTTCCTAGATTGGCATAGGATTCAGTGGAGTTTAAAAGAACTGCATGGAGGCTCAAGAGGAGTCGTTGCAGGGTCTCTCTTGTTTCTTCACCCGTTGATTCAACAAATATGCCATGTAGTGAGCTGTGCCGGCGGTGGGGGAGGGGGGGCGAGCCCACAGGCCGACGCGGTGGACAGATTGCCGCCCTCCGGGCACCTCTATGGGGAGGACGTTCGTGTGGAGGGATGACAAGGGTCATCCTGGCAGGTGCCCAGCCATGCCTCGGACCAGACTGAGATGCGCCGTCTGCGCCGCGCCCCTCCTTCATGTCGTCATCATCAGAGAGCTGTATCTCGGTGTGTGTATCAAGAAGAATTTAAGCCAAGACAACCGCTTTGAAAGTCTTATTAATTGTGAATTTTGTAAAAAGCTTAAGGCATTTCATTCCCTCAGTATGCGCTTAATGAGAGGCTGCTGTTTGTCACGTATGTGCTTGGACACCGCAGATAAGAAGATGAGTAAGACTTTTCACCATCAGCCAGGGGATCCGAGTTGAGTAGAGGAGTCAGACTTGGAACCGGTTGTGAGTGATGGGCTAGAAATCTATAGAGCCTGCAACAGGGTCGTAAGAAGCAGGAAGAACCATTTCCAAAAATAAAAAAACACCCCCCCTAAAATGCCATCACTATTTATTGTAGTTAAATATTTTCTTTCTTGAATAACATGGGCTGTAAGATCAGGTTTGTTTAATCTAATAGCTCCCAACCCTAAACTCTGCTCAGATTTGTTCTTCTTCCTTAAAGCAACATCTCCTCATTAGCCAGATTTCGACTTTACACTTCCTTTTCTTCACGGTAGGGGGAAAAATATACTCAGATTCCCAAGACAACTCAACATTAATAGCAATTATTTTCTGTAGCCAGCAGTTCATTTTTAGATCAGTTATTAACTATTTCCAAAGTCAATTCCCATTGTTCTTCTGTATTAGATTCCCCAGTACATGTTTTCTAAACTTAAACACATTAGCTACATCTGCTGGTAATTTAGCTCTCATGGAATTATAAAAATATTTTCCTCTTTAACCAGTGCACATTTATTAAGCGTCTGGTAAGTGGAAAGAGCGCAGGTTCCGTGAAGTGTGCAGAGATGAGGGGTCCACAGATCTGCTCTCTGGAAGCCCCCAGTGCTGGGGAGGGTGGGGGTGAGGACCACGGGCTCCACAGATACGTGTTCTCCAGATCTTGCTGCTCTGTCAGCATGAGGTCATGATGCAAAATAAGATCACATGAACTTTTCCTTTAATTAAAATTTGTTTTTTCCCCAAGGTATCAGAGATACCAGAGATGAGAGGTGTTCCCATGGCTTAGCTTTAAAATAGGGCACAGTCAGTGCCTAAAATAGTCCTGAATTTCCCACATTCGCCAGGCCCCTCCCCTAGGACAGAAAGTTTCCCCTCTGTGTGAAACTCTCATAGCACCAAACGGCAAGGCGATGTGTGCCCTGGGTATTACAGTGACGGCTTTTTGTGTTTGTTTCTTGCCTTCGTTTCATTGCTGGGATAAATGGTACCAGAGTAGACCATCAGAGCAGCTGTGTGTCCAGAAGATACCCCATCCAGTCCCAAGTCCTCTTTCCCTCATAGATTCCCCCCAGAAGCCCTAAACCCTCCCGATTGTTGCCTGCGGCTCCTCCCCTCCAATTAGGCAAATGTAAATGAGGGCATGGATTAAGCTTTTTCTCCAATTTGTCCTTCCTCATATGGATGTAAATGTATTAAAACTTGCTTCCTAACTCTATATGCCAGGGGCTCCTGGGTGGCTCAGTTGGGAGAGCATCTGACTCTTGATTTCGGCTCAGGTCACGATCCTGGGATCGTGGGATCCAGTCCCGCAATGGGCTCCATGCTCAGCATGGAGCCTGCTTAAGATTCTCTCTCTCTAAATAAAACAAGCACGTGTACAAACTGTGAGATATAACTCAGTTTAGGCTCGTCTTAAACCCTGCTAGTCAAAACCTGTATATAATAGGAGATCAGATAAAAGAAAATATCCATTGCAACTAGATCTGGATGAGTTTATGAGGAGCCCATCAACATGAAGCTGAGTCTAGTGGTTGGGAGCACAGACTGGAGCACAGCTGGCTAAGTTCAGATCTCACTCTGCTCTGTGAGCTGGGGCAGCTAGTCATTCTGGACCTTCATTTCCCATCCTCTAAGAAGGGGTAAGAAGGAGCAGTAGTAATAGCTATTTCATGTAATTGTTATTGAACACAATAATATTCATGAAGTCATTAGCACAGTCTTGGACGTTGTAATGCCGTACAAGCTGAGCCTGGCATTGAAGAATGAATAGACTTTACAGGTAGAGATGTGGAAATGACATTTCAGTGGGAAGGAGCAGTGCATGGAAAAAAGACACAAAGAAGCAGTGTATTTGTAGACTAGGAATAATCTGTTGCCCTTGAAGCTGTGTGTGTGTGTTATGAATCTCTGCCTGGGGCTGGTCAACATATACGTATCTGTGGATGTTGACAGATGTAATGATACCATTATTTAATTTAGTCAAGGGGCACCTGGTGGCTCAATCAGTTAAGCATCTGACTCTTGATTTTGGTTGAGGTCATGATCTCATGGTTTGTGGGATCGATCCCTGCATCAGGCTCTGTGTTGTTTAGTGGAGCCTGCTTGGGATTCTCTTTCTCCTTCTCTATCTGTCTCTCCCGTGCTTGCTCTCACTTTCAAAAAATAAATAAAAATATACTTAAAAAATTTAGTCACATGGTAACCTATAGGAGACAGGTACACTGCCTATTTCTTTGTTTGTTTTGTTCATAAGCATACCCGGTGTTCTAGCATATTGCAATTACTGGAGTCTATGTTGCTACTGCTGGTAGTGCTGGTCATATTGCAATGACCTTTCCTGAGCAATTCCCACCTGCCAGCCGTGTGCTGGGAGAGAGGTTTAATCACATTGAATCCTTGCAGTGATCTGTTGTGATCTCCATTTTACATGTACCAAAACCAATGCGTATGGGGTTAAATAGCTTACCTGTATTACTTTGCTTTACTGTGCAACAAAACCACCACAATCTTAGTGGCCTCAGACTATCTTTTTATGATCTCATAGTTCTCTGAAGGTGGGGAATCGGGGCACGGTGTGTCTGAGTCCTCTGCTCAGGTCTGAGGCCTCAGGTTCTCACAGGCTGCACTGAAGGTGCCCCTTTCTGGAGTTCTGGTCCTTTTCCAGGGTCACATGTTGTTGGACTCAGTTCCTGCCTTGGTAGGACTGGGGTCCCGCTATTTTGCTGGTAGTCAGCGGGGCTGCGCTCAGCACTTGGAGGCCCTAAAGTGCCCACCATGTGGCCCTTTCATGGACACTTTTACAACTGGGACCCCACTTCAAAGCTAGCAGGAGACTCTCTTTCATCTTTTCTTTCAGAAAAGACCTGGGGCCCATTTGTAAGAGCGTCAGGTGATGAGGCTAGGCTCACCCAGGGTGTCTCTCCCTTTGACTAACTCCAGATCGACAGATAGGGACTTCATGTACACCTGCAAAACCCTTCACCTTTGCCATATAATGACAGCTAATCATTTTCAACGAGCTCACCCACATTCCAGGTGAGAGGATTATTCAGGACATGTATGCCAGGGGGCTAGAACCAGGGACTGTCATAGAATTCTGTCTGCAGTATTGCCCAAGGTTATAAAACTAAAAACTTGAGATTCAAGCTAAAGCCTTTTTTTTCTTTCTTTTTTTTTTTATTTATTTCTAGGAGAGAGAGAGAGACAGCGTGAGCAGGGTAGGGTCAGGGAGAGAGGGAGTCCCAGACTCCGAAACAGGCTCGAGGCTCGGAGCTGGCAGTCAGCACAGAGCCCGACACGGGGCTCAAACCCACGAACCGCGAGATCATGACCTAAGCGAAAGTCGGAGCCTTAACCGACTAAGCCACCCAGGCGCCCCCAAGCTAAAGCCTTTGACTCTGAGACTCCCCCACAAAATCTGCTCTTATCTTTGCCAACATGTGTGTTTTCTCCTCAAACAGTGCATATCTCATTGTAGAAATCACCAACACAGATGAGAGTATAACTAGCTCAGTATCTGAATTCTCTATACCTTTAACTTTCTGTCGATTCTTTTGAAAGGGCTTTCTTTTTCATGATGATGTCATTGTCAAGCTGAGATTTCAAAATGATAAAGCAAATACTTGTCATCTTACAATTTCCCCCTAACTTACATTTGTTAAAATGCCTGTCACATATAGGAGGATTAGGAGGAACTTGACGGAGGAACAAGGGGGAGAAGAAGGGGGGAAATGGTGGGGGAAAGGGAGAGAGGCAAACCATGAGAGACTCTTGAATGCTGACAAAAACTGAGGACTGATGGATGTGGGGGGGAGGGGGGGATGGGCATGGAGGAGGACACTTGTGGGGATGAGCACTGAGTGTTATGTGGAAACTAATTTGACAATAATCTACTTGGAAAAATAAAAATAAAAAAAAAATGCCTGTCAGAACTTACTGATCGTCACCTGAATATTTATATCTCAAAAACCAGTGAAGAAACATTCCCCATCTTCTGCCCCATTAGCATTGTATTATAAGCTTCACATACTTTTCAATTATCTTATTTTTTTGTAATGAAATGATGCCAGGGAAGCAAGGTCTATATCAGTGATGGCTTGAAAGAGTGATGTTTGACAGAATGGGTTGGAGCAGTGTTGCTAAGCTCTGGCCATGGCTCTGTGACGTCACCTGAATGGTATCTTGTGCCATGGGCCACATTCAGTTTTCACTGCTACCCTAAATTTGAGTACATCTGCAACTACTGAATGAGGCACACTCATTTGAAAAGTTCAGAGGCTTTGTTTTCAGATAGCAGTCAAAGCCAGAGACTAGGACTTGTGGAAGGTCATATTATTTTTCTGCAGTTCAACAGAGTTCATTCATCAGCCACGTTGCTGCCAAGGAAATACACAGATGCAAAATGATTGTCAAAATGAGGAAGGCGTATTTCATTTCTCTGCCAATTCAATGTCTTCAATTAGCAGCAAAAGCAAGATACTCCAGGGGGGCACTAGGGGTTAGGAAAAAGAAAAGAAACAAGGAAGAAAATAGTTTGTTAATAAATAAACATCTTGGGGAGACACATGGGCAGAATATGCATTCTCCGTACACTGCGTTCTTCAAAAAGGAATAGGGCAGGGGGAGCAAATCTTTTACACTAGTGTGTGCTGACATTATAATGAGGGGAGATTTTCAGATAGTTTCGGTTACCACTGTCTCCTCTTGGTGCTCAGGCAACCCTTTGGACATAAGCACTAACAAGGGAATGGGGGCAGCTGACCGAAACCACACAGGATGCTTTAGGAGTAGGTGTTGTCTACGAATGCATTCACCACGCACTTCCGTTACTGAGGACTTACCGGGGACCCTTGCCAGTCAGACAAGTCCCTACCCAGATCTGTGCCCTTGAAGAAGTTCAGATATTTGATGAGCGCGGCCTCCTGACTTATTCTCCGCTAGGAACTGTCTGCTCTTCCCCTGCCTTGTTGCAGGTGGCCCATTCTGTGCCCGTCAAGACTTTGTTCGCTCGTTTGCCGACCTACTTGACTTCAACTTCGACTTTTTACTCTTCATCGATCTTGTCATTCCTTTAGCTTATGTAGAAATTTCCCTTCCATGTGTTCTGGCCCAGCTGGGCTCATCCATGACCATTTCCACTCAGGAGGTCTGGAAATAGGTGCCAGCTATTAAATATGTTCTTTCATTTATTGTTCTTAGGCGTTATTGGAGGTGTGTATCGTTACCCCCATTTCAGAGATAATGAAACAGGCTCCAAGTTTTAAATACAGTCTGAATTCATATAGTTGCCAGTGAACCAACGGGCACTGGAATCCAGTTTATTCCTGAATCCAAAATTATATTAATTGCAACCTCTCCCCCATTTCTAGTTTTTAAGTTTTGGATTCTTAGAGAGGTTGCCTTTAAAGCATCAAGTCTTTCAGAAAGCTGGAGTGTACTGTGGCCAAAAGAGGGAAGGCACTTGAGTTATAGTGAGCTGGGTTTAAATCCACAAATGGCATTTATAAAGCCATGTGACTCCGAGCAGATTACATTTCTGAAACCCAGCCTTTTCAGCTGTAGAACTTATAAAATAGATACATAAACTTCTCAGGGATCTTCTACAGAACCTGACATGGAGCCGGCACAAGAGAAGGCACTCAATAAATGGTATCTGATAGCAATGGAGTGTGTCATAAGAAAATTATTAAGGAATATAAGATAAAGAACGCATATTCTACTTTCACAGTTTTATTGTAAACCAAGATCTCAAAGTCATGCACGTCAGGGCAGAAGATATTTATAATTAATTTTTATGCAAAGAAGAAGTGGTTATAAAACAGTAACCACGATGGTGTGTATTTCTTGCAGGTCAGTGACATTTATTGCTGTTTTCATGGCACACCCCCAATGCAAGCATCATTTAATTTCTAAAATGTAATTACTTCCTGACCAGAGAATCAAAGCAAGGAAAAACTAGCAGCCCAAACAAAAGTGGTTTAATTGTAGATTCCCATTTGTGATATGGTGTAAAATGCAGTGGAATGAAGCACATGTGTTTTCTCACCTTTATTTTAAAACTTGAATGCATTTTGTATCTAACACTGCCTTTTCCTGTTCACCCTGAATGAAAAATCATCTCTGGCAGAAGCAAGACACAGTATCTACACAAAGATCTACTCGGCCGGATTTTACAATACGCAGTTCCATTTAGAAATGAAATAGAACAAGTAATGAACAGCAGAGGAAACTGAAGAGCTAAAGAGCGAATGGCTTGTCAATCCCATTATTTTTACTAAACAGTGTGGTCATTGCCTATGCAGTTTGTAGATAAAGAACTATTTAACAGGTTTTACTAGGTTTTAGTAGATTTTATGGGCAAGTTTCGGCAAAGATAAGCTGAGTCTCAGGTTGAGTTTTAAAGAAGAGTTGTCTCAACAGAGAAGCAGGTGGGCTGGCATCAGGAACACAGTTGGAGGAAAGAAGATGACCTTTCCTGAACTCACTGCCCTGGGTGAGCAAGAGTGAAGAGCTCCAAGCATCACATGACCCACCCACTGCACACGCGCCCCCACAGGGACTTTGTCGTTAGAGTCCCAGCACTGTCTCAGCAGGACCCCACGCTGTAGGGCACCTTCTCCTCCTGGAATGACCGTTTTCTGTGCACTCAGCTCACATCTGACTGTCATGAATCTTTTAATCGATGGTTTCCGTACCTTGCTGTGCATCACAATTACGCAATGAGCTTCAAAAATACCAACCAACTAAAACTGAATAAATAACCAATTTCCAGGCCCCAGCCCCACGTACATGGATTTGCAAGGATGCTCTCGAGGACAGGCTCATCCTGCGCCAAGCCACAGTCCCCCCCCAGGGCTCTAGACTACTGCACACCTCAGGGCCACTCCCTTTGCCACAGGTCCTGACCAGGGGGCAGAGGAACAAGTCCCAGCAGCCTCCTGATTTGGGTGGCTCTGTGGCCGCTTTCAGCAGGGGGGTAACAAGCTGTGCTCAGGAGCTCTCCAGCCTGTGTCTGGAGTGTGTGATTCACTCCCTGTGGTGTGCCTCCAGGTGCCAACCCCCCTTCACACCTCCAGCAGGGGACAGGCTGGCCCCATGGCGCCTTCCCCACAGGTGCATCCACAGGGAGCTGCCCTGCCTTCTGGAAGCACCTCCAATCATGATCCCACTGCTCTCCAGGAAGGACTTGGAGGAACTCAGTAAGGTTTATGGACTGTGGCCCTTCTTCTCGACAGCAGTGTGTGTTGACACTGTTGGTGGGTCCTGCCAGTCCGACTCGCCCCCCACAGCGAAGACCGTGATTCAGTCCTGTGGGCGGGGTTTACATTTCAGCTGTACACTGAACCACTCGTTTCTCTCACCAAAAGATTGTTCTGGAATTTCATTCCACATTTCTGTTTGTCTCCTTCCTGAGGGGACACTTTCATACTGATTTTTTTTTTTCTTGAGCTAAAAGTAATTATTCCTTTCCATGGACATTTAAGTAGTCTTCTAATTGATGTGTTTATTAATAGTCTTTTTTTTTTTTTTAAGGCAGGG
The DNA here is from genome assembly GCF_008692635.1 of Crocuta crocuta. Classification (NCBI taxonomy): domain Eukaryota; kingdom Metazoa; phylum Chordata; class Mammalia; order Carnivora; family Hyaenidae; genus Crocuta; species Crocuta crocuta. The sequence goes on along the minus strand of NW_027528624.1, from coordinate 7,143,877 downwards.
CCAAGCCAGAGAAATCACAGCATGTAGCGTAAGGGGAGGGGACAGAAGTGCGTTTGCCATTCTGCAGCCCCGCACCCTCCACACGGAGGCTATCGGAAGAGGGAGCAGAAACAGTGGACACAAGGGGAGAGCTGGAAGCGAACTGATGCAGGCCTTGGTTTATGCACCTCGTGGAGAGCATGTCGGGAGCCGCTAGCTCCGTTAGAGTCACGGCAGTGAAAATAGAGCCTGGGTATCACAGACCATATTCCAAGGGGTCAGGAGACTGGAGAGCCTTACTGTATGGAACTCCATATTCGCTCTCAGTATTCATCCTTTTTCCCACGGTTCTCTGGCTACTCTATGCTCTTTCTTCTAGACAGGTCTCTCTTTTATTTTATNAGGAAGCATTAATAGATCAATAGATCACTTGATGGATGGATGGATGGATGGATGGATGGATGGATAGATGATAGATACTAGATGATAGATAGATAGATGGATAGATAGAGATCACAGATACATAAATACAATCATACATACATACAGAGGGAGAATTTATTCTATAAAGGTTTATCTTTATAATTTTAAAATGCAAGGTTGTTTTAGAAGTTTATTTTTATTATTAAAATCAGAATGTATCTTCATTGTAAAAAAGAACAAACAAACTTGGAAAATCCAAGGAAAACAAAATACCAAGACAAAACTAAGATAGATTAGCCCCTTCGTCACTATAGCAAGGCAGAAAGTAAATAAAGCAAAGAAAAAAATCTCTAATGATCTTCCCATGTGAGAAATTTTTTGCAAAAGTTTACATATTTTAATTAATGTTTGCAAATTAAATAGGTACGATATTTTCTAAATATCTAAAGTAAGACCTAAAGTAAGATATTTTAATGAATGTTTATCAATTAACTAGGAAAGTAGCCATTTTTAAATTTTTCTAAAAAATATTTTCCCACTTTTTTGTTATAAATTGTTATCCTTGGTTGGAGAAGGATTTTTCAATTATAGGATGTGTGTATTAGTTGTATGTCTATATTTACAGAAGTATATGGTATGTGCTTATATATATGTATATATATATGCTGATAATTTGGGTAATATTTGCAGTATGTCAATTAACTATTCAATTTGGATTGAGTTTGTTTTAGGCTTTTCCTGATATAACCTTATGTCATAATTATTACTGTAATTCCACTTAATTTACTAAATTTTTCTCTTAATTACTGAAGCATTAGTTTCTTCCAAAGTTTTTTTTTTTTTTAAATTAATGGTTATTTATTTGGTGGGGGGAGGGTGGCAGAGGAGAGGAGGACATAGAACCCGAAGCAGGCTCCGGGCTCTGAGCTGTTCGCACTGACCCCTATGCTGGGCTCGAACCCATGGACCGCAAGATTATGACCTGAGCCAAAGTCAGGTGATTAACCCACTAAGCCACCCAGGTGTCCTTTCTTCAGTACCAATTGTTATCTTCCCAAAGTTGAAGTCCGTAACCAAAAGACGAGTTTCATCTTGAGTAGGATTTCGCTGACTCCTACCATGATAGCCAATGTACCCTGGCCTCATCATTCAGTAATGACTAGCTCGGTAGGTCTAGGGGAGGATAGTTATCAAGATTCTGTGGCCACATGACAACACAATTCAAAGTTCAAGGGTGGCTATGGAGCCTCAGAGAGCCCCTTTGCAAGATTGTAAGTTGATCCCATTCAAGCCACCAGGTGGTTTGGACAGGTGATCAAACCACGGGTCATTGCCTAAAAAGTCACTCAAACTGGGTTGAAAATGGACTGTTTCTGATATCAGGTTTTTCAATCAGTGTGAAAAATCTGGTTAGCAATGTGAGTGTACCTTTCAGGCAATGACAATGCATCCTGCAAATGGTAACCTCAGCTGTTGGGAAGGGGCCATCCAGAAAGGTCCAGTTCATTGCTCTTAGCTTTTTTCAGCCTTTCTCATATATTCAGTGATGACCATCAATAGCATCATCCCCAAACCCAAAGCCTGTTATGTAGAATAAACAATAATTTCAGCACTCTTAATACTATTAAAATAAGACTCTCTATGTTTTTAATGCTGACGCAATCATGGCTGTTGAAATGGAACCTTCCCTCCGCAATGTAGTTAAATGAAGATTTATAGCCAATTTATATTTAATCTTTTGACAACATTCATTTAGCATTGCCAAATAACAGAAGCCAAGAAACATTTTGTTTTGTAATCCCGACACTGTAAAAATAGTTATCAACCTGCCTGTCATTTTAGTGGGTCTGGGAGAACGTTCCTCATTATACTGTTGTAGAGATTAAGTTATTTTAGGGTCAGTTTATTGTGATCTTATTGTTTGCAAGGTAAAAAGACTTTCCTGTGTTACAGCATCAGTTTCAAATCCAGTCTTCTGATTTTCCCCACATATTTGCTATTATTTATTCATTGACACAGACAGAAATGAACATAGTGAAAGGTAGTCTCTACCCTTGAAATTCTAAGGTTGAACGGGGTTGATAAAAATGTCCATGGGACGTGGTAGATAGAAAGTGACTTAAGTACCAGGAATAAAATGTAAATAAAATGTACTGGGAATTTAGAGAAAGAGAATCTGCATTTGATGGTTGAATTAGTTAAGACTTCCTGGAGGAGGTGGTATATTTCGGCTTCAAAGGATTTTGGAGAAGGGGGATTAGAGTGTGTAGAAATAGGGAGAAATGATGCTTTTTTAGATTTGTAAGAAGGGTAGAGGGAAAGGAGTAAAGGTGGATATTTATTGTGTACTACTTAGAGATCTCCTGCTAGGCTCCTATCTCCTGCTAAGCTTTTTACAGAAATTATAATCTACTGGACAAAAATCCTCAAATGACAAGTAACTTCATTAAGTCTGAGACCTTTAGTCAATATTAACATTAAATAGATTCCTCTAGACCTGACTGGCCACTATGTAACTTAACTGAATATAAATTATGTTAAAAAATTTATTCCTCCGGAGCACTTACCATACTTCATGCGCTCACTAGCCACAGGGGACCCATAGCTCCCTAGTGAGATGCACGGATGGAACGTTTCCAACACTGGAGAAAGTTCTGTTATACAACACTGCTCTGGAAAACCTTTGGATGGCCTTTGCCCCCATGATTTTGAAAGAACTCAGTGCCCACATGTTTTGGCTTGTTTCCAAGTTTTAGATAAGTCCTCTGGCAGAGGGAGGAAAGTGGTGTCATGTGAGGGCTCAGTTTAGTTTGAACGTAGAGAAGCAGGGGACAGTAAAGACGGAGCGCACGTTGCATGCAAGCAGTGAAAGCGCTGAGTTTATTAAGCAAAGGAGTTTGAATCTCATACAGGAGGCAATGAGGAGACATTTAAGGGGAATGTTGTGATCAAAGATTTACTTTAGGAAAATTAATCTGAAAGCAATTTGGAGAATTGATAGGTTCTAGAGAGCACAAAGACAGAACGACCCTTTAGTAAATTGCTTTGGTCCGGGGGACAAGGGAAGGAAACAAGAGGGAAACCCACAAGGACAATAGACACACATCTATGTTTAGACACACCTGACATAGTGTTATGACCCGGAGCACGTGGTGGATAATGCAGTGATGACGGTGCATATGTACCTGCGTTTCAAAAGGCAGAGAAGATACACTTCTTCTCACCTGAATGGCCATTTTAGGAAATGTTGGTGTCAAAGACTCATATAAGAAATCTCAAGGGGCTGGTTTAACAGGAGTGTGAGTCAAACTGGAAAGATTTTATCTGAGTTGATGATTCTTGGTGAGAATTCATTTAGAACAGCTAAAACAAGTTCTTACAGTCGTTTCTTAGGCATTTCTAACGTATATGATGAATAAAGCAGGTTGAGTGTTTATCCAATCTGTGCCTGTCCATGTGCAGATGTAATTTGAGGGTGGAAGGCTTCAGTGTACAAAAATAAACAATCGCAAAGGTAAAAATTGTTAAGAATGTAGTGAGACGGACACACACTGATGTGGGCAGGCCAGCCCATCACCAGTGAACAGATGAAAGGGCACAGACTTCCAAAATGCAACGTGTAAGGGAAATAGGAAGATTTCAGTAAATAAGTCGTGCTTGTTTAATATGTCACGAGCCTACACACCACTGATTCCCTACGTGCTTGCTAAACTTGGAGATATAAACGGGAAAGAGCCAGGTCCTCTCCTTAGCAAATGGTGTTTCCCCCCAAAAAGATAAACAGTAGTTATATTAAATCTAATAGCAAATAGAAGCCAGAGGAACTGAATGGTGAGGGGCTCCAAAGGAGGGATATTCACTCTGTCTATTGTGGGGGAGGGGAGACTAGGCTCTTCAAGTACCTAACATTTAACACTTGGTGCAGCTTCCTTTAGAGGTGAGTGAGCATAGCTTCCTGATGGAGAGAATTGGTCCCCAGCCAGAGGCAGGTGTGCAGGCCTGAGGATACACGGCATAGAGATCACAAGTGTTCTGACTATCTTACCGCATAGGGCAGTGGTAATGATGTTTGTAAAGTTGGCTGGGAAAAAAATCACCAGGGGCCGTGATGAAAAATTTCAGCTGTGAATGGCAACTTTTGTGATTATTTTGGCACCTGAAGAGACAGTACGTATTCTAAGAGTATTGTCTTTTGTAATGATAATTTAAAATCTTTCTATAGGAATATAACAGATACCTACTCTGTAGTAATATACAAAGTGTAAATGAATTTTAATAAAAAAATCCCTTGCCTAGGACTCCTTTGGGATCCACCCAGGGACCCTGGATGGAATGTCATTTTTTGTTTGTTTTTTGTTTTTGTTTTTTAGGTAGGTTGTACAATGTGTGTTTAGAAGACATTCCTTGAGCAGTTTGGAAGTTTCCTGGCTTAGGAGGAGAGAAGAATAGAGGAACAGAGTGTTTGGGTTTTTGGGGGGGCGGGGTGGCACTTTTGACTTCTGAAGAGAGCCTGATGCAGGATGGGGACCAGGGAAGGAGACCAAATTTGGAGCTGTTTCTGAAGTAGCTCCATGAGATATAGGGAGGGGTCGGTGGGGCTGCTGAGAAGGGGCTCACCGTGGCTCCTGCCTCCTGGCGTGGCTGTCGCGGGGACCCTGGTACTGTGAATCCAGCCAGATCATCTGTAGGATACCCGAGGCACCAAGCCTTCAGATAATAAAGCTGAAACGCAGTGAGACTAGAGTGGACATCATAGACTCTGGATGCTGAATTATCTCCACCTCTGAGCACACCTTCCCTTGATCAAGGTGCCTTTTTGTTTTGTTCATACACTTTGGGAGGTATTTCTTAGTTTTTCCCAGGGAACTTGAGTTCCATAAACTGTGGCACCTGAGACCGGATTAGAGGATGTTGGGGGTTCACTGCCTAATGACACTGATCTGGGTGGATCCTAACGAGCGGATCTGGGTGGATGCCTCCCTTCTGTCTTCCGAAGGTCTCAGGGCTCAAAACGGGTGTGAGCAGATACACCTGCATAAAAGACGGAATTGTGGGAATGGGCAACTAGGTCATTTCAGAAGTTGAAAATCAAAGAACCTTCAAACCAAGAGACTGTATATTAGAAGTGCATATTCTTGCCCCTAGTCTTTGATTTTATTCTCCACTATTCTCAGAATACTTGGGTCCTTCTCTGTTGTGTACGCCTTTGACAAATATCCTTTAAGGTATGTATGGATTGTGCAAGTGTTACTCTTGGATTTTAAAGCTGTTAATATAAGGACTGTCTTGATTAGGCTTTATGATTTTCTCACATATTACTAAAGTCACAATGCGGGCCCCCTCAACATTTGTTATTAATGTTATCGGTAGAGAGAATCTTGATGGGTTCCTACTATTCTCCTGTTTCCTTAGGACCACGACCCTATTTCCTTCCCACTATCCTTCCCTTCCCCCAACCAACTTGAATCCTTAGGCAGACAAGATTCACCACGTTTAGAAAGCTAAATATTTCCTAAGAAATTATAAATATATTTTTCTATGGATCTCTAATAAGTCATTTTTCCTTCTAAATTTCTCTGAATTTAGTGTTCCTTTTATAGAGGTGGTGAGGAATGTATGCCAGCCTGTGGTTCTGTAGAACTCTAAACAATAGATTTTTTTTTCTTCTCTGGGCCACAGACATCCCGGAAGGTCATGCAGACATTACGTACCCTGCGGCACAGACACAATGACCTTGTACTTTACAGGATTGAGTCAAAATGGACTTGCCTAGTCTCTTCAGTTTCTCAGTTATTTGATCAATCAGCTGGTTTAGTCTCTACAATGGACTGCACTGTTCTAGTTTGGAGGTGGGTGTGGTAGAAAGGAAACCAGTGGTCCCCGGACCCTGAGCCTAGGAACGTCAATTCTGATTTAAACACATGGAGCCACCACCGAAGATGAGGTGCTTCAGGGTGATACAGGCATTAAGCTTGCAGGGGCCTTCGACCAGAAGAGAGGTGGTCCCAGAGGTGGGCCATGACCTAGGAGCAGGGCTGAGATGCATCCTGGAGGCCTTTCCCATGAAGCGAGAAGACTGTCACAGTCCAGGGGCCTGGGGCATCTGTGAAGACTGTTTTAGCTGAGTGCTTCTAATCTGTACTTTTACAAGCTTATGGATTCACGATATTATCAGCCCTGATTAAGAGAAGACAGTAATTTTATCCTCTTTATCCAGCATGATGACGTCACCTTACATTTCTCACTAATCACTGTCATGAAAGAAAAAGAATTCTCCTCATGTTTTAAGAAGGAGTAGCTATTTCGTGCATCTCCGTGACCACCAAAAGCTTTTTGAAATCAATGCCCAGAAGGATCAGATTTATTAACATTACATATTTTGTCTTATCAATTTTTTTTGGTACAGGCTGAATAGGAGCCTTAAAATATTGGAATTTATAAGAGGTTAGCTAACAGTGGTAATGAAAAATTAGAAATGGCATACTTAAATGGAATATTTATACCAAACTAATTATATTGGCTATTGGAGATGCATTAAAATGGAGAAAGAATGTGGGAGTGAGGAGGGTCATGCCTTGCCTGCTGTCTTCTGTAATTGGAGCCATTCCACTGAGCGTTCATTTCCTTAACAGGTTAACACTTAGAATATTTAAAATAAGGAAATTTAGAAAGTGTGTTTTTTTTAATAGCAAGAAGAGTTTCACTTCTGTACGCACACATAAAAAATGTAAGAAACCCGTCGATTCCAAGGTCATACCATGGATTACCATTTCTTGCTATAACATGCAATTTTAGAATAGGTGCTAAACCATTAAAAATTAGACGTACTTTTCCTTACCGATAGTTGCTATACCTGCACATTTTTGCTGAATGCCAGTGCTGTCAAATGCTGATGGAAATTTCTATGAAACCTTTTGTGCTAATTGAGAGAAATGGGTTGGTAAGGCAGTTAATGATTGCTCGCATTTGTTGAGAATTGCCAACCTGTGTTCATGTGCCACGTTTTAGAAGCCATAGAATTAATCCCCTACAGTATTTAGTAACGACCACCATCCAAGTCAAGTTTATTGTCACGTGGGTGAGGGACAAATGTATGCTTTGTAATCAGAAAAAAATTATATTCAAATCTCTGACTACCCCAGCAGGTATATTGGGAATGCCATTCAACCTCTCTGAGCATGTGTTTCCTCATTTATAAAATGGTTATGATCATGGCTGTGTTTCAAAGAATAAGCAGTAATGTAAGCAGGTTGCCATTAAAATGAAATTTTGAAATCCATTCTGAATCCCCTTCAGTACCATTTTACACACACACACACGCACGCACACACACACTTTTTATTTTGGAAATACTTTATTTTTTAAAATTTTAAATATTTGTTTTTGAGAGAGAGACAGAGAGACAGAGTGTGAGTGGGGGAGGAGCATAGAGAGCTGGAGACGTAGAATGTGAAGCAGGCTCCAGGCTCTGAGCTGTCAGCACAGAGCCTGATGCAGGGCTCAAACCCAGGAACCATGAGATCATTACCTGAGCACTTTATCCCCTATACCAGATCCCTATAATTGTTTACTTTTTCCATTCTTAATTTTTCTACAATTTGTCTCTATCTCTCGGATTATAATAAAAGTGATTCATGGGAAAAATACTCTAGCGAGCATTAAATCAGTTTAAGGACTCTCCATCATGGTTTATGTTCCATAATATTAATTGTAAAGGATGTGGTTGGGTTTGAATCAGTTCTAAAAAGAACTATACCTCAATTATTTCTAGAAATTTAGAGGTAGGTTTCAGATGGAAATATTATGTAAGAATCCACATTTATAGGGGCACCTGGGTGGCTCAGTCAGTTAAGCGTCCAACTTCGGCTCAGGTAATGATCTCACGGTTCGTAGGTTCAAGCCCCATGTTGGGCTTTGTGCTGACAGCTTGGAGCCTGGAGCCTGCTTTGGATTCTGTGTCTCCCTCTTTCTCTGTTCCTCCCTCGCTTGCTCTCTGTATCTCTCTCTCAAAATAAAATAAAGACATAAAAAAATTTAAATAAGAATCCACATTTATAAACGTAGGAAAGTGCCCACCTGAGGAGGAGGACTAAGTGCCCACTGGTAGAAGCACCTGGGAATAAGCTGAGTTCTAAATTGTTTGGCGGCAAGTGTGGAGAGCTAAAGTGTACTAAGCATTCACTGTGTATCAAATATCTTGCCGAGTGCTTCTCTTATGTCATCCTTTCCTACACCCTCACAACAGCCTATGAGTTAGGGACCACTATCACTTCCATTTTGCATATGAAAAAACAGACACGGAGAGTTAATTGACCTAACAAAGGTGCCGTGGTAAGGCTGCAGTTTGGACCTGGGTGGACAGCTCCTGAACTACAGAGAGGAAGTTGTGAACAGTTATCAGTAGTGTCAAAAATTTATTCAATCTAAATCAGAGTGATGGGTGCTTGTTCAAATCTCCAAAGAGCTGTGACTTCCTGGCACCCACTCAACTCTACCCTGCTGGAGTCCACTTCTGGGAAGAATAAGCAACTGGATTTACGCCGGTTGGCTTTGAACCTGATTATTTATTTAAACCTAATCCTTAAATTGTGCTTCATTCTACAGTTCTGTCTGGCCATGGGAGATCTGGTCATTACTCTCAGGATGAATAAGGAAAGATAAATTTGCAGCAACCACCACTGCAAGAAACAGCCAAAAGCATGCCCTTAAATCAGCAGTTTTTGCCTCACCAGATGACATTATTATGCAGATACCATAATTAAAAGCCCTAGCACAAAAAAATTGAGATTAAGTTATAACTTTTAAGAGCTGGGTCTCCTTAGAGATTGCTCACCATGTTTTAAAAGTGCATACATTGGATGGATGGTTATATAATTGGAAGTTGTTTATAGCACAGTCTTACCTTGGTTACTCTGCAGGAGTTAAGACTATGGCTTGTTAAAAGTGTGAAATAGTGTGGCTATTCAGTGGGGTGGAATAACCCAATGGACAAGGATTGAAATAAAATGTGTTTATGGGTAATAACTGCCCTCCTTTAGAGTAGCTCTTCTTGTATTTTCAGAATCCATTTTTTTTCCACTTAACATTCAAAGACTTAAAATTATACTAAGTCCTATATAACAAATTTTCAAGTATTCTTTTTTGTTTTACTTCTGTTAATAGTCATCATTTTTGTGATCTTTAAGATAATATTCGTGCTGTCAATTTCAACTATGATATGCCAATATTTTGAAGGAAATGTGGGTAGTCCAGTAAGCTTGGCTGGTGGCAAGATGTTCTAAATATTTTGTAATCATGGCTACATTCTGTTTTAGATGAATCTTGTTCTCACACTATCCTACCTGCTACAGCTTTTGTATCATTTAGCTGTATGGAGAGAATTGAATAACTTAGCAAATACAGGAAAATTTAATAACCTAGCAAATACTGAGCATTTACTAAGCTTGAGTCCGTTAAGCTAGTGGAACGGCACTAGCTATTCGGAACATATGGAACAGAGCGTGACATACAGGGAGGGTGTAACAATAGGGAAGGTAGAGAAGGCATATGATAAATGTGAGGCAGGATTATTTTTTTAGCAGTTTGCCTTAGGCAAGGGGACATGTTCCGTATCTTTTCCATGATCCAGAGGAAGGTGTCATGCAGAAGATATGATTCTGGAAGTCCACACTGAGTGCTTTAGACTAATTCAATATACATTATTTAAACTAGAAGTTGGGGTACCTGGGTGGCTCAGTTGGTTAAGCTCCCAACTTTGGCTCAGGTCATGATCTCATGGTTCGTGAGTTGGAGCCCCGCATCGGGCTCTGTGCTGCAGCTCAGAGCTTAGAACCTGCTTCTCTCTCTCTGCCCCTCCCCACTCATGCTCTGTCTCTATCTCTTTATCTGTCAAAAATAAGTAAGCATTAAAAAAATTAGACTAGAAGTGATGGATAGTTTCAGGTCAACATAAGGACAAATGGATTGTGCAACGCTGAGCCAAGCACCTTTGGAGATGGTGCTGATTTAGTTCCTTTGGTGTAGATTTGTTGTGCACCTGGCTCACGAGGTATATATGTCACCAAATGTGGTCTGGTTCAGGCTGCAGGACCGCTGCCCAGAAATTAAATAGCAAGAATTCCTGAAAATATGGGAGGAGAAGATCTTCTGCGGCCTAGCTCCCTGCCACAGGGTCAGGGTCAGGGTTCAGAAATTCTGGCCATATGTCTCTTCCACAATGGGCGTGTAAGAGCCAAGCAAGACTGAGGTTACCTCCTAAGTGACAAGGAGATGGAGTCCACTGAGCCAGTCAGGCAGGTTATAGCTGATAGCAGAGCTAACGGTGCAGCCATGATCCTTGGTGTTTAAGTAACAGGAACGAAGATGTAAGAGGGAGGAGGGCACCAGCTGGAAACCGTCACTTCCAGGCCGGACATCATGAACGGAGTCAGGAAGGCTGGGAAGGATGCTCCCAGCCAGGGACTCCACCTTTTCAGATGCTGGTCCTGTGGTGTGGAGGCAAAAAATGTGTTTAAAGGTGGTGACACTAAGTTGGATACTTTCATACTCCTAGATGTAATTATTTGGAGAGCCGTCTTATCCTTATGGGGAAATCAAAGGAAGAATTCTTAACGTGCCATCCCAGCTGGACCCTGAAGGTATGGGTCGAAGATGGTGATGGCCGTGGACGTGGGGCAGTCACTGTCCGGCCACACATCAAAACTCGCTCTGCTTGGTGTGGGGAATGGGGCTTGTGCCAGGAAGCAGTGAGAAAGAAGCTCTGACATGACTGAGTCCCCAAGTTCTACCTCAGGGTGCTGCAAGCTCACAGGGTCCGCTTTTCCATTCACACCAGCCAACATGGTTCCCGTATCAGTACACTCAACAGCAGCCAATTCTACTTCTCAGCACGACAGCAGAACTCCCTTGGTATTGCTATCTGCATGCCTGATGAGGGGAGGTGAGGGGACCAGACCCAATGCCTGCTGAGGGAAGGAGAGAGGGAACCAGACCCATCATTGTTATTTATTCTCCTCTTCAGTGCTATCCAATGAGATGGCTTCCTCAGTCCTTCCTCGCTACCTTTGAGATCCTCAGTAGACAAACACTGGCTACCATATGGGAGAGTGCAGATGTAGGACATGTCCATGGTCACAGAAAGTTCCTCTAGGCACCTTGTTCTACTTAATATTCTAATATGATCATCTGTGATAAATGTAGTAAATCAATTATATAAAGCAATTTTATAGTATATTGATACTGAACATTATTTTACTGTGTATAAAATGTTAACTTTCACTGTCTCCTCCCCTAGTAAACAAATTATCCAAACAATTAGACTCCTGATTCTCTGTGACAGCCAGCGGTGGAAACTTCTGAGGTCAATGAAAAGTTTTCATGAGAATCAGCATGAGTTTTCTTCAGTAGTCATTAATCTTATTAAAACAACTTCGGCGGGCCGTGAGCCCATTATCTAAAACACATTTAAACAAATGGAAAGTGTGCGCATTATGCGGGTTTTCTTGGAAAGTCAGAGCAAATAATATATGTCCTCCTTAAGAAGGAGTTTTACTCGATATGTTGCAAATATTGTTAATGATTTCTGCAATTTCTTGAATGGAGCAGGGAGGGCGAAGGAAGAAGGGCGAGCTGACTGAGGATTATGTTAACCAGACAAAAGCAAGAGAGAGAAACTAAAGAAGATGAGGATAAAAAGTATAACGCTAAGGAAACTGTAGGGACACTTTAAATGGACACAGTGACTCACACTTTTAAAAGGGCTCTGAACACTAGCTGTGGTTG
>NW_027528624.1:7038670-7131581 GCF_008692635.1 Crocuta crocuta | reverse complement strand
GGGGGAATGAACTTCTGAACGAAAGGAATGTACTTTATTTGTAAAATCGTTACATCAGTAGAGTAGCCCTCTGGCCTTATAATAAAATAATAATAGTCAAACAAAAGTAAAAAATGTATTGGTAGCTGGGGGAGGGGAAGAGCTTAATTGCCTAGATGGTGTTCAGGAGCATCTGATAAGGTTGGGCTGGAGATGTGAGAAGAGTGGCTTATGTGTCTACACCACGCCTGAGCTGGGAGTCGAAGTCTTCCTCTGGACTTTTTTTCCTTTTTTTTTGAGGAATAGTTTCACTAAATGCCCCACCAAAGGCAAGCTTCTGAGGTCAGGCAAAGTCTGGGATGTGCTGTGCTGTCTGCTTCTGTTACAGAGTCTCAGAACTCTCTGGAAGTCCCGCAGTGAGAAGGCTTGCTCATCTCGGCTTAATTTAGCCTCACTAACAATGGTTTAGCTGAGTAACTCCAAGCATTTGGCCTTGACATCAGGTCACAGCCTGCTGACCAGGCTGGTGTTCTGTAATGGATACTTAAAATACACTCCATCAGCCTCTGAGCCCAACAACTCAAACAGCCCAATCACTCAAGGAGCCCTATGGTTTTCTATGAAAAAAATCCGTATGTTTATGATGTTGAAGGGTTCAGGGGTGAGTAGCATGATGTGTGCCACTTAATTACAAATGATTCAGCCAAAAATATACATGCGAATATATGTGTCTGTATGTATATGTACACACACACACACACACACACACACGGAGAGGGAGTGTGCTCAAAACATGGCAGATTGTTCACAATTGGTAAAGGACAGCAAAGGATATATTTCTAATACTTTTGAAGCATTTCTCTCATTTTGAGATTTCATTGTATAAAAAGAGGGCAACATTACAAACACCATCACAAGCTGCATTGGTTATTTTAGGCAGTGAAGGGGTCACCATCTGGAGAGTTGATTAGGCAAGAGAAAGGATTTTAAGATGCAGACAGAACTGAAAGGGGAAGAAGGATTCACGTTGTGGACTGGGGACAGCGACACAGCTGGAGTAGAGCTTTCCAGGGCTTTCTTTTCTTTTCTTTTCTTTTTTTAATGTTTTTTATTTATTTCTAGGAGAGAGAGAGAGAGACAGAGACAGCATGAGCAGGGGAGGGTCAGAGAGAGAGGGAGTCACAGACTGAAACAAGCTCCAGGCTCTGAGCTGGCAGTCAGCACAGAGCCCGACGCGGGGCTCGAACCCACGAACCGCGAGATCATGACCTGAGCGAAAGTCGGACGCTTAACCGACTGAGCCACCCAGGCGCCCCTCCAGGGCTTTCTTCACGCTGCCTTGCCGTTCCTTGAGAAGTCACGGCTCCGTATTCCCAAGTCTGTGCCTCAGACCCTCAGTCAGGCCAGTGGGAACATTGCCCAGAAAAAACACCAGGGTGTTGTTTGTTCCTATCCCTGTCCTGCGCGCTGCAGACCTCAGCGTGACACGGAGGAATCTGCCAAGTTTAAATAGTGAGATGCAGCCAGATTAGCGGTGAAGCCACCCCAGAAAGGGGATCTCAGGATTTACCCGAAAGCCTCAACTTCTTGACCAAGTAAAACCAGCAGCTTGAAATTTGCCGAGGCCAGGACTGGCCTGACCTTGACCTTCCTTAGACTATCAGTCCTCAGCTCGCAGCTGGCTCGGGGAAGCACCGTGGAATAGGTTGCATGTCATCTTCCGCGCTCCTAGGACACAGACGTGGGCCCGCAGTATTTTCCGACTACCTTCTCAAGGACTTTGGTGAAGGTTGAGGCACGGAAAAGTGGAAGAGCTCCCCAGTCTCCCGTGCTGGTCGCCCCTGCCTTTATCACTTGCTGAAACAATATTGCAAACATTGCGGTTGCCCTCAGGGAGAGAGAAGAGCCATTTAGTTCCACGGATGCATCATTTACTGTTGCAAAGCTGCTGCTAATATGCTCTTTCAAACAATCTAGTGCCTTTGCCAACCTGGTTCACCTTTGTAAGCTTCTCCTTCCCGCATTCTTGTTCCTCCTCCTCTTTTTTTTTTTTTTTATTGTTTAACCTTTACAGTAGGTTATAAAAATTGTAAAATTGTTCATATTTCTGATAAAGGTTTTACCAATAAAGGCTCCTACCTCCTTCACTAAGCTCTTCTTGGTACAAAGCGAAACCATCAGACAGAAATGGTCTTCTGATAGTTATGATAGTATTTCTATAATTTTAATATACGGTTCTATCCATTGCTTTTATTGAAATATATAAAACCTCAAGAATATATCTTATGCAATTATTATAGTTACTAATAACAATGTGATCTTTATAGACTTGCGTATCTGTTTTTTAATTTTTAATGTTTTATTTATTTCTGAGAGAGAATGAGAGAGACAGCATGAGCAGGGGAGGAGGGTCAGAGAGAGAGGGAGACACAGAGTCGGAAGCAGGCTCCAGGCTCTGAGCTGTCAGACGCGGGGCTTGAACCCACAAACCGTGAGATCGTGACCTGAGCTGAAGTCAGACGCTTAACTGACTGAGCCACCCAGGTGCCCCTAGACTTGCGTATCTTGTACATTAAGGCACTAAGCTACAAAGAGGTGTCAGAAAACCAGTTTATTCTCAATATAGGCATATATTTATATTTTACCTTCCCTTCACACTGGAGGCTAAATATTAGGCTACCTATTAATTTCCAGAGAGTAATACTTATAAAATATATTGCCAATAAATGCTAAAATTATAAAAGTTGACATTTTTAGTGTGCTTTATATTTTACAAAGTGTCACAATAACAGTAACAGTGGCTGAACAAATGATGATTCAGTATATCTACAGATGCTATTTTATAAATAAGTAAAAATAAATGGACTACATAAGACTTAGGATCTTTCCTCTCTCATTATTCTTATACTAATTGTTCTCTTTTTAATTTTTTTGATGTTTGTTTATTACTGAGAGACAGAACATGAGTGGGGGAGGGGCAGAGGAGGGGGAGACACAGAATCTAAAGCAGGTTCCAGGCTCTGAGCTGCCAGCACAGAGCCCGACGCAGGGCTCGAACTCACAAACCACGAGATCATGACCTGAGGTGAAGGCGGACGTTTAACTGACTGAGCCACCCAGGCCCCTGTTTTTAATAAACTGTATGCACCTGGGAGGCTGAAGGTTTTAGTTCATAATGATAAAAATATTCTTTATTATTTCTAGATGATCTTGATGATAGTAGTGAAATTTCAAACAAAGGTTTTATGCCATGACATTTTATGTAATCCCTACCCAACAAGAAGTAAGGTAGAAAGATTCAAAGAACTATTTAATATTATAAATTTTAAAAAGGCAGTTCTATTACTAGCGAATGTTTCTAAATAAAGTGAGTTCTTTGCAGAAGTGGCATTGTGACACTATTTGGAAAGGTTCCCCTGATGGACAGAATAGTACTATGTCTGTATGGTAACATTTGAGAGACGTGATCAGAGGTGTTTAATTATTGATTTTTTTTAGCCCAGCTTTTACTCTTGTGTTATTTGAAAGGCATCTGTCTAGCTAGATCCAGACAGAAGGGTGAAACCCACAGCTCCCATTTCTACACCCTGTGGCTCTGTTAAGGCTCTCAGGACTCTTGACCTTCTGTATGTGTGCCTGTACATTGGAAAGTCTTCGTTGGAAACCCAGTAAGGTGTGATCATGTCACTCGTATCATGAGAAATGGGCTGGTGTGTCCTTATAGATAAGATTTTAAGAGGAAAAAAATCTAGAGCCTTCAAAACTGTCTAAGAAGCATGAAATAGAATTCAGGAGCAGTGGTCTTTAAATTTCCATTAGTCCCTAAATTTCCCGTGCTTTTAAAAAACTTCAGCAGCACAGAATGCATTTAACTTCCCCGCGTTGCAAATACACTTGGCCGACTCTCTTGGCAGCAGGTTGCTAACTTTGCTGAGTAAGTCACAGGGCTGTTGGCAGGAAGAAGAAAAGATTTTCACTCTTTTGAGCCTAAAACTAGATTTTCTAAATTAAATTGTTGTATCCTCCTTGGAATATTTATCCCGCTAATGTTTCGAAATGCTCCTGAGGAGTTCGTTTAAAAATTTGCCTCAATTTGGATTCAACATTGATTGGCTGCTTCCTCTGCTTCCTTACTCCCCACCCCCCAGCAGGTAGAAGACCCTACAACAGCTTTTATGTTTATTGCAAAGGCCCCTGTCAAAGAATACAGCCAGGAAAACTCAGGGTGCGGTGTGGTACCTGCCGACAGACAACGCTCACCTTGGCCCAGGTAAGGAACTACTTTGCATTGGCGGCCACTGCCCAGACAAAAATGAGTGTGCGTTTCCGGAGATGCCTTTTGAGGACCCATGACTCAAAAGACATTCTTCTGTGAGGTTGTAATGGTTAATGGTATCTGAAATTTCATTCAGAAATACATTCCTCTGTCAAACATTAGGTAGTGCTCGGCCACTGCTTCCATATCTTTAACCCAGGCCTTGCCAGAGGAAGCATAGAGGTGTCAGGCTTAGGTGGGGTCATTTTGTAGAAGAGGCCAGGAGGGAGTCTCCTAAGACACTGGAAATGTTTCATATCTTATTCCGTGGGATGGTAACGTGGTTGGATACGTATATCAAAATCCACTGGATGGTTCATTGAGAACAGGTTGCACTCAAGGCTGCTAAATATAAGTTATGGCTACCGAGGAAGCGGAAAGGGAAGTCGCAGATGGACAACAGTGTGCATGCAAAACCGGGCTCGGCCAGCTACCATCTGCTGTGGCCTCCACTTGTGTTGCCCAGCTCACAAGCTGAGAAGGTTTTTACATTTTTGAGTGGCCAGGAAATATCAAGAGAATGCTGTGTGGCCCATGAACATTATATGAACTTTCATTTCCAGCCTCCATGAGAAAAGTGTACCAGAAGGCAGCACCACCCTTTTCCTTACGTATTGTCTGTGCCACTTCTTTGCCAAGGCGGGGCTGACTGGGTGCCCTGTGGAGCCTGGCCTAGCTCTCTCTGGCCCCCTAGAGAAAACTTGGTAGACCCCGGATATACAACATGCGCACAGCTGGTCCTTGGCTTCCCCTGATGGTTGTGTAAGATTTGGCTTAAGTTGATGTGGATGTGAATGTGCGCGGGCATGGAGGGCATTCTGGTTGGTGCAGCCGTGAGGGCTCCGCCAAGGAGGCATAAAAAGGTCAAAGGTCTTTGGACAATTAGAGGCTGAAGTGGGGACACGTACTCCATGACCACAGAGGGCCCCCCGATGGCTACCACATTTAGATTTTATTTCACAGGCAATGGGGAGCCACGGTAAAATGTTAAAAATAAAGTTGATATATAAAATGATGCATCAGAACCCTGTATTAGTGCTCTAATGGTTTGTCATTGAGACTGGTGTTGGTGACAGATTGAAGGCAAAGAGGTTAATTAATAGACTCCTCATATGGTTGGGAGTGGGGGAGCCATGGGCCTGGGTGAGGGTGGTGCCCCGGGAAATGGTCTAATGGAGCAGCATGGAAGAAAAGGAAAGGTATACCCAGTAAAGGAGAAATCATGGATTCCCTGCCTCAGGCCTGGGGAAGATAGTTGAATTACTCAAAAATGCAGTTCATTACTTCACCACGATATAACCTGCCAGCTACACAGGTGAATCCTGTGACTCGGTTTAGGAAGACAAATCCATGAGTGATGCCTCAGTGTGTTCTGACCCACTGGCCTGGACCTTTCCTGGGGGTGTCACTGGGAAGCGCTTTTGTCTGGGAAATGGGCTCTCTTAAAGCCCCACGGAAGTTTCTCTTCCACCAGAATCTCTCCTCTGCCGCTAGCCTTTCTCAGTGCAATAAGCTGCCTCTTCTGTTTTTCCGATTTATCCTCCATTCTTGATTGCCTCCAATTATACCAACTTCCAAATGTTCTTAGTAAAAACAGCAATAACAAATTATTATTGAACTCCATGCTGAATTATTTTCCTGCATTATGTCATTTAATTATTTCATAACTCTCTTAAGTACTGTCAGTGACCTTATTTGAGATTTGAAAAACATGAGGCTTAAGGAGATTAAGGAAACAAGAGTTTATGAGACCAGGAGTTTGAACCCGGCTGTGTGATCTAAACTGGTAAGCTCTGCAGTCTTCCCGTTTTTACCGCACAGATATGTTCACACTAAGTGTCATGTGCTCTGATATCCCCAGTGATCAGACAGGTGACTGAAGAAGAGGTGAGAATTGGGCGTCGGGGATGGTGAGGACCGTGGTGGGTGAGGGGGCGAAGAGGCCACTGCTGCCATTTGCTAGCAAGTGATTGGCTCACTGTGGCCCATCTTTTACTTAAGAGACACTGTAAATGAGGATTTTTATGTGAAATTTCTCATATTAAAAACATGCTCCATGGGGGAAAAAATTGAAAACAAAAAGGAAAAACAGCCTTCAGTGTCTGTCTAAATGCATGGGCCGAAGTCATACCATGTGGGTGAAATGGTACATGCACGTTAGGTGCTTCCTGGTGTGTGGTAAGCACTTAATTGGAGTGAGTAATTGTTGAGAGGCAGAAGACGACTCTGCAGACTCTTTATACAGCATGGGTTACGATCCATATTTCATTATTTCCCATTTATGTCAACGTGGGGACCTCTGTCCCCTGCGATAATGGTATCTACTTCTTATTTCTTGGAAAAATTAATCTATAAAGAGTATTTAGAACAGTAGCTGGACCATAAATAATTAGAAATCTTAAATGCTTTCTTATTGTTACANCCCCCCCCCCCCAGCACACACACACACTTCTATCTACTTCACCATAAAATCAATCCAGACTTGAGCCAACTCCTTTCAAAGCAGTGAAAGCATCTTCCCTCCCACCATGTTCATCAAGGAGCTCTGGGTCCCCCCGTCACCTGCTCGCCGGGACCAGCACATTCTTCGAGCAATGATCTTACCCACCCATGGTCTAGGCCCTGCCCCATCTCAGACGCCCATTCCCCCGACCACCCCAGGCTTTGTCAGTTCCTAGAATGGCTCCAGATATCATTAAGTTTCCTTTCCACATTCTATGTTGTTGTCCAGTTGTCTACACTCCGAGTGTCTCTAAGCCTCTTGTATCATGTAACTTGTCACTTGGCATCCCTGGTGAACTTCAGCCCTCCACACAATATCATGCCCGTGGTGGGGCACAAAGCTGATGATGCGAAGTGAATGGCATCTATGTTTGAACTTTTACACATTGACTCAATTGGCCCACATGCTTTAGAAATTCCATGTGACATTTTGTAATCATAATATTCATAGTAATTATGACTGTTTTGCTGCCACTTATTGATTTCCTTCCTTGCAGTTATATTCTGGTACTTCTTTTTTTTCTTTTTCTCTAATTCTCATGACAGATCTGCTCTGTAAATATTATTATCTAATGTTTTTAATAAGGAGACTCCATGAAGTTGGGTAATGAGCCCAAAGTTAAAGAGTTAACAAATATTGGTGCCAGGGATGAAAAGTCTTCTGCGGGTCTATAAAGCCCTGCCTTTTCTAGAATGGATTGCTTACTATGCAAATCTGGTAATCAATGTCCTATTACCCAACTACTTCTCTGTACTTAAAATACCCTTAAAAAAAAAAAAGACTTAAAGATTTAAGAAAAATGGAAAAGATGATTTAAAGATTACTTATTTAATCTGAGGTGTTAGTATAGTTACTAGCTGCAGCATACCTGGTACCCAGTAAATGAGGACTTTGATTTTTTGTTAATAACAAAAATCCACACTCAGTAGTACCATCAGGTAGTGTCTCTGTGGAGCAGCTGAGTAATCACACTAGTCTGAAAGTTAAGTCTTGGCAATGGGTGAGGCAGGTGCTGAACTTTGCAGAGAGGAAGCATTTCTATGAAGAGAATAGTCAGCTCTTGGGTTTCATTTTTTTCAAACTTTATCAAGATCTACAACTTAGAATTTTCCGTAGTCAAAAGAAGAGAAAAAAAAAAAAAGAACTTTGTGTGGCTGATAGTTTAGAGTAGAGCAGAGGTGGTTTATCTGAGCTCCAGCAAGGAACTTATAACACACAAGGGAAAAGAATCAGAACCTACTTAGCCACTTGGGTTATATTTTGTAACATAATTTCACTTTTTCTGGTCTGAAAAAATCAGCCTACAGTAGACCCTTTGCCTTTCATGAGTCTTAATAGTAACCTCCTAATTAATTTGTGTTGTGATGGGGGACTTACTCCTAAAGCCAACATTTCCTCGACACTATTTAAATTTTGCATGCAAGATAATGAGCTGCCTCTCATACTTGATGTTCTAAGTTTTAATTGTCTACATGTTTCATGTTTATTATGATGCTCTTAATGAATTGGCAAGGAAGACAGACAACCCTGCCGTGGTGTTAAGAATGGGGAAACTGGGGCGCCTGGGTGGCTTAGTCA
Organism: Crocuta crocuta; assembly: GCF_008692635.1. Classification (NCBI taxonomy): domain Eukaryota; kingdom Metazoa; phylum Chordata; class Mammalia; order Carnivora; family Hyaenidae; genus Crocuta; species Crocuta crocuta. Next base: position 7,123,206 of record NW_027528624.1, on the reverse strand, counting down.
GTTAAGCGTCCGACTTTCGCTTAGGTCATGATCTCGCGGTTCGTGGGTTCGAGCCCCGCGTCGGGCTCTGTGCTGACTGCCAGCTCAGAGCCTGGAGCCTGTTTCAGTCTGTGACTCCTTCTCTCTCTGACCCTCCCCTGCTCACGCTGTCTCTCTCTCTCTCCTAGAAATAAATAAAACATTAAAAAAAAAAGAAAAGAAAAGAATGGGGAAACTGATGTCCGAAGTTTTGGCCTGACTTTGAGGGTAAATTCAAAATCAGCTGGGACACCAGGTTTTCCTCTGTCTTTAAATCACCTTCTTTATTTCATGATGTCCTTGGCCAGGGTTTCCACTAGCAAAATAGCCTTTAGAAACATGAATGCTCAAGGAAAATAGTGAACAGTGAATAGTGAAAACAGAATAGTGAATAGTGAACTGCTGATTTGGAAAAAAACATGGCAGGCCTCCAATTTTCATTTGCCTTTTCAAAGACGGTCCACTTAGGTCCACCCAGAAATGACACAGGGCTGAGCTCAGAAGGGAGGTTGCTTTATACTTGCATGCATGTTTCTGGCTGTGTTCTTCAACAATAAAATGGGTATCCTAAAATAACCCATGTTGGGGCGCCTGGGTGGCTCAGTCAGTTAAGCGTCCGACTTCGGCTCAGGTCATGATCTCACGGTTCATGGGTTCAAGCCCCACATCGGGATCTGTGCTGACCGCTAGCTCGGAGCCTGGAGCCTGCTTCGATTCTGTGTCTCCCTCTCTCTCTGCCCCTCCCCTGCTCATGCTGTCTCTCTCTCAGAAATAAATAAAACATTAAAAAATTTTAAATAAAAAATAAATTAAATAACCTATGTCATTATTTCCCTCAGTGTGAAAAATCAAATGATGAGTAAGTCAAACCCTCAGAGCCTTTCTTCTTTTATAATTTAATACAAAAAAAAAAATGTGGACAGGAAAAGTAAGATTTTCCAGGATATGTAGAGAATACATAGCTTTTAGACATAACCAGAAATTAAAGAAGGTGTTTCTACTGGAAAAAGAAGCAGCACCAAGAAGCTTACAGATCTTGTCTTCTTCTCTCCCCCTGGGCCCCTGCCAAACTCAAGGCTCGAGAGACAGTCAGCAGCTGTGGTACTGTGAGTTTGGTGGTCTTGTTGTTAGACTGTGAGTTTGGTGGTGAGGAGTCAGCCCTCTGGCAGCGAGCAAGGTCTGCATTCAGGTGTGGCTCCTAGTTCGAGCTGTCACAGATTTCCCAGGACCAAATCCTAAGAACACAAGAGACTGTGTGACTTGTTAAATCTTGTGCCTGGGCAGATGAAGTTTAGTTAGAATACGACGGTGATGGCGAGGAGACTGTCCCCAGGGGTCGTGCTAAGAGGGCATCTCCTCCTCAGCCCTTGGGCTTCTGCTCTCTGAGTCCTAACAGTGCTGTCTCCAGCATCCTGGGTCCCTTCCTGCCACCACGGTCTGGCCATTGCCCACATTCCGAGTGGACTCAGCCTCCTGAAGAAGACAGAGCTTCTGAGACAGGGAAAAATGGACTTGTTTCTCTCCCAGGACACAGGCTTAAAATACAGTAAAAGTATTTATGAGTAAAACAGTTGATTGACTAACAATAATCAGACACTAGAATGGACGTGGAAGTGAGGGAGAGAGCCCACCACATCACATAATACTGGACTCGGGGCTGTCTGGGAGCAGAGAGCCGGAGAGATTGGCTTCCTGTACTTCCTTTCCTCTCAGATGCCCTGGATTCTAATTCTGCCGCTTAGTAGCTACGGGACTGCGGGCAAGGTACTTAAATTCTTTGACTCAGTTTTCTGTCGTAAAATTGGAAGTAAAAAATGTCATCAAAGTTATTGCGGATTCAGTGATTCCATTCTTTAAAGTATGAAGCACAGTGAAAAAATTATAAATAAATAAAGTACTGAGTGCAGGGGCACATGATAAAAGTTCAGAAACTTGTCACTTGTTCAGGTGAAGCGTTTTCTGCCCCAAAAAGCATCAAAGCAACTGTGGAATTCTCTTGTACACTTAAACCTGTGGGGCACTTTAGTTCCGATCAAGGTTATACACACTGTTAATCTCCCTGGCACAAGCTCCGGGTAACGTGAGTTATCTGCCATTAGCATCTTTTTGTTTGTGACTCCGCTTATTAGTTTTCCAATGAATCAGAAGCCAGGAGATTACTCCAGCCAAGAACTGTAGATGATTTTTTCCCCCCTTACAATCACTATAATTACTTTATCTCAAAAAGAACTTTATCTTTGCCACTCTAATGAGATAGTCTGCCACGGAATAGCATTAAAGCTAAAAGGTTTCTGATGAGAAATGGGGCAATAAATAGAGAAAGATGTAAACCGCCTGGCATGATGGATTTTATTTAAAATTGGTTTATAGATTAGGAACAATTTATGTGAAGATATTTATTAAGAAATATTGTCTAAATGTATAATCATTCCTAAACTTAATATTTGTTGCAGATTAATTGTTAGTAAGGAGTCCACTTCCTTCTCTTCTTATCAAAAGCTATATAATAAAGCCTTGGAATATATCTAAGCTTATTTAGGAACCAGTATGTGTAGTTCCACTTTTTACTTAGTTATTCAATTCTTAGGCATTTCTGAGTCATTGCAAATTATTTTTTATTTAAATATGTAAAAATTAAAGTCCATTTTGGATGTCCAAAATGTGTAACCTGGCCCTGAAGTCTGTTTTGATTTGTGTTATGATGTTAAACCTACAAAGAAGCCATTTTTTGTGGATTTATCTCGCAGCAGGGATTTAGGATAGAGAGGGAGCAGAAGACGGGCCGTGCTCCTAGGTGCTGGGGCAGCCCCCCCCCCCCCCGCCCCCCGTCCCCTTCTGCCCCTCTGAGTTCTGCCGCGAGATTCCTCTTGGCCATAGGGACTCTTCCTCCCTCCGTATTTCTGCAGCCCACCTTCTCCGTGTTCTGTTCTCTTTGGGCCCCTGTGGACTCCAGCTCTCTCAGCCGCCCACTCATGGCATCCTCGCACTGGTCAAGTATCCCTCCCGTCGAGAGTAGCTGACAAAAGATTCGGAGATTAAAAGATTTTTCCTCTTTTTCTCTTTTACCAAAACCAATATCTAGAAAAGAGCCATTCTAAAGTCAAAACAAGCAGATAATAATCATAAACCAAACCGCAAAGTGGTATCAGAAAGAATTTTAAGTTTTAATGATTTCTTTTATATTAAAGCATGATTTTTTGTAGTTTACCCATATATCAAATGCTGCAAATTCTAAATGTGGAATGATCTATTTAAATTGGGTTGATCCGAATCATTTCAGGGTATCGCTGTCAGCCACTGTAAGCGATTTAAAATCGTAAGTAAATGCTGCTAGTGCTATTTTCCTAACACTCATAGTAGTTTTGGGTAACCCATGCCTAGAGCTCAGACTTGAAAATACTCTTCCCCATCAACCTCTGTGTCCGCTGACTGCAGATTAATTTGCTAACCTATTTTACTGATCTTACCAAATTTACTACTTTACCAAACAACTGATAAAGAATAATATCATTCTGGAACATTCTTTTGGAATTTTTATTTATATTGTGATTGCATTATTCATTTGATTATTGTAAACATATTCAATGGTATATTTTTTAGCACATTTTAAGAAATTCTCAGTTTATTGGAAGCTAAAGATCATAGGTGAATTCATCTTAGGAAAGTTTTCTTCTTGACTATATTTGTGCATCTATTCCTATGACTATAATCAAACCTTTAATATTTTATATAGGAACTTTTGGGTTATACTAGATTTCTTTCCAATGTTTATTTTAGTTATTTTTTCCAGATTTTTAAAAATTTTTCCACCATTTTCTCTACTAAGTATCGATTTGCCAAAACTTCTTTTAAGCAATTATAAAGTCTGTAGCATCTTATGTTGAAACGGATTGTTGCAATGGCTTTCAAAGGCATCTCAAGTCTCGGCTGAACAATTTTGTCTTCCTAAGAGCATTTGGGATGTGACAGTTGTTTAAACACCAGCTATTTTCTTCTGCAGCTAGAGGCCATCAAGGCAAATAGTAGGAAAGACGACACTGAACACACAGCACTGTGGGGGGAGGGGTCTGCAGAGCTCAGAGCACTAAAGACCAGGAACACAGTTTATAAATAATCAAATAAATTACTATATTAGGTAAATAAGCTTTCCTGTGTCCTTGATAAATCAGCTTTTGGTGAATTGATTTTCAGCAGACTTCCCTAGGAGCCCCTCCTACAAATGGCCACAGAATGTACGCACATAGAACACAGTAGTTTTATTCGTTTAAAGATAATACATTTTCAGAAAAGCTCTGGATCATTTTTAAAGGCTCTCGGTGATTTCTCCAATTGTTTAGCTGGGGTTCTGGTGGGAGAAGGGCCATAGGCGAGAGAAGAGGAAGGTGGAGGGAACGGACTTGCCTTGAGCCTCCTGGTTCAGAGGAGAATGATAGCAGAGATTCGTTTTTCATCAGAGTCTGGATGAGGACCTGGGCGAAAGTCAGAGCTAGGCCCACTCAGAGTTGTGGACGAGGGAACGGAGCATAACTTGGGGAAACAGGATCCTGGGTAGGACTAAGGCATGATTAGCACACAACTATGCAGGTACGCAACTACATTTCATTTCAGACAGACAGTGAATACTTTGTTGGTGTACTTATTTAGTGCCAGTTCCTTGCATGGAACATACCTACACCAAATATTTTTTATCTGGAATTCAAATAGCCGTCTCTACTTCTTCTGGCAGCACTGCTTCTGGGATCATGTCTTCTCTCTTTGCCAGGACATCGGCATGGCGATCTGGCACTAACACCAGTGAGGGAGCCTTCAGTGGGCTTTTGGTCAAGCTGCTCAGACACCTAAGCAGGTGCTGGAGCAGGAGGTGAACAGCAAGACTGACAAACAACAGCTAGAGCTGCCAGACTCTGCAGTGGTCGTGGGTGGAGAACAGCCATAGGGCTGGGGGCAGTCTAGAAATAACAGGATCCTTCAAGAATAATCCCAGCGTCCTTGTGTGAGAGTTTTCAGCCAGCAGCCACCTAAGCCACACCCAGACCATTACTAGATACAAGTGTTCGTTTCTGCAGATAAGTACATAAACAATCAATAAATAAAAATAAGATGGGGCGCCTGGGTGGCTTAGTCGGTTAAGCGNCTCCCTCTCTGTCTGACCCTCCCCTGCTCACGCTGTCTCTCTCTCTCTCTCTCTCTCTCTCCTAGAAATAAATAAAACATTAAAAAATTTTTTTGAAAAAAAATTAAAAAATAAATAAATAAATAAAAATAAGAAAACCATTTATTGGAACTACACAGGATATTTTGACAAAATCACAACTTTGATGTATTTATAAAACATAAAGAAAAGATCAGGGTTTTCATAGAAAATTTTCAGTATCCTTTATTCTCTCATGTAAAGCTGCAGTTGGATGTATCATATTTTAGAATCGTGTTGCTGATTTATTGGTTTTACAGTGCTGTCCACCAGTATTGATAGAATGAACCCTCATCTAACACAAGCTTAACCCACAAGGATGTAAGTGTTGTTTTGACCGCTGACTGGGTTGTTTGTACCTTCACTACCCAGTGTCCAGGACAGAGCACTGGGCATCTAACATCAGGTCAACAGGGAGTGCCCGATGGTAGGGAACAGCCTACATGTCTCATTTATTTTAAAAAGGAAATAGTAATTTTTAGACACCTGTTTGAACGTGTCTCCTTATATCTCATTGTTTTAACTTGGTCATATGGCCACTGGTAATTACAAAGGAAACTTGAAAAGCAAGTGTTTTCCAAAGGTGAACAGGATATCCATTATTGGCTTAGACCAATCTTATTTATCCACTGATTTGGGTCCATTGCTTCTCCAGTCAAAATTGGCAATCTATTAATAAGGAGAGAGAATGAGACAGACATGGGGTGGGCAATTACTAATGGTTGCCATATTTGTAAATGCATAATTACTTTAGGTAATTTTCATCAACTCATCAGTTTCATTACTGAGCCTACATTGTGCAATTATATACTCTATTTGTATCACTATGGCTACACTGGGAATTTGGTCAGTCTTGAACTTTGTTTTGTGTGTGAAATGCCACTATTGCTTCAACAATAGTTTCTATACATAAATGTGGTTCCTTGGTTGTCCACAGAATGAAATTGATATGTTATCCATTTGATCACTTACAAGCTTTATCTAGAATTGGATAAAGAGAAAAATGGATATTTAGGGTAGTGGCTCAATTTATTTGTTCTTTGCTTAAGAAGTAAATGGTCCAAGAACCTCACTGGGGAAAGATAACTAGAATTTTGTAGCTCTGTCTTACTTCATAGCATTAATAAAATGTGGAGATTTGGAAGAGTAACATTGAATAACCTGACTGCAGAATTAGGCAAGACAGTACAGATCGGGACTGTGATATATTTTTTTAGTCATTTTACAGAAGCATTGGTACTTATACATCATGCCATCTTCCATCTGGGAATATCAAGCTACCTGCATAAGTGCATCAGGGAAGCCAGATGAGAAGTGGAAAGGGTAATTGACTTTACTTGGGTCCACTGTGAGAAAGGATCCAAACTGATAATTAAATCTGAGAACCCAAGTTCAGATTCTTTTTCCAGGTACCCATATTGAGTTGCATTCATTATCTGATTAGAACTGAAGGAGCATAGAGCCTTGCTCTGCAGCTTTTTCCTGAAAACAAAAAAGTCAAATTTACTAGACTATATTTCCTAAGGTGGACATGGAAATTCAGAGACTGAATAAAAAGTCAAACATGGATGTTTTTCTTTAATAAGGAGACAACATAAGAGTGCTGGTGTACTTGGACCCTAGTGAGCTGTGGACATTAAAGGGAGCTATAATTGGATGGTGACTGCTTTCTGAGGGACTAGTTAGGCCCACTGGTTTGTTGGAGAGCATACAACTAATAGAACTGCCAGCCGTGGCCTGAGCCCTACAAGAGCCACTTGCCTTTCTGAATATGGCTGGAACCCTACAATCACTTGTTAATATGATTCAACTAGGGATTCTCCCAGATAGTTTCAGAGAATTACATTTCAGTCTAGTGTCATGATGACCCTGAATTTTATGTCTTTTATATCTTCAGTTGCACGTTGGGAATTTCGTATTCATTGAGAAAGCCATACTAATTAGCATATGCTGACCTGCTGCCTAGGAAATGACCTGCAGTTAAAATGATCAGATATGGTCATCATTTAAAGCTGGCAGCAGCATCTCCTGGAAAAATGAAACTTTCCTCACCATAATGTGTTAAAAATAAATGAAAAACCATTTACTGAATAAAATATCCTATTTAAGGTAGTTAAGGTACAGAGTCAGTGAAGATAAACGTTATATAATCTGTAAGTTGTGTCATGTTGCTGTAAGGCTAAGATTTCAACTTTGCATAAGCATATATAGGAAAGGTGATTTTGTTTACATAGATAGATATTTATATGTATACATATAAATGTATATCTATATCTATCCATATATATATCTATATCTATGTATATATATACACACACATACATATATACATATATATGCATCTCTATACATCTATCAGTATCTCTACAAAATAAATGGAGCATGTCCAAAAAATGAAGGATTCTGTTACTTGGGTACCCCTCTACTCTATTCCATTACTAGACTCAGTGCCTTGAGTCAAAGACTAAACCTTTCCCATCTTTGTGCTTTATTTTTAAAAATTTACTTTATCATTTTTAATGTTCATTTATTTTTGAGAGAGACAGAGACAGCATGAGCAAGGGAGGAGCAGAGAGAGAGGGACGCACAAAATCTGAAGCAGGCTCCAGGCTCCGAGCTGTCAGTATGGAGCCCGATGCGGGCCTCAAACTCATGAACTGTAAGATCATGACCTGAGCCAAAGTCAGACACTCAAGTGACTGAGCCACCAGGTGCCCCTCCATCTTTGGGCTTTAAAATAGTTATGGATGTAGTGGAGATGACTAGACATGTTTTGTGGAGTAAATGAATAATTGAACTGATGACCTTGTGGTCATTCTGTGCCTTGGCCTACCCATAATCTTACAACAGGAATGGAGCTTGTTGTCATCCAGTCTACATTCCCTCCTGATACAGAAAAATTGTTCCTACGATATATGTTCAGCATTTGTCACGTGTCTTCTGTTCCAGTACTTTCAGCAATGGAACAATTGTTGGTTTCCAAGTTAACTGTTGTCATTGTACAGAACTTTAATGGATGGAGAATTACTTTCCCTTCAATCTGTCTTTACCCATATCTTATAGCTCTGCTTTTTGAAAATGGAACAAAATGCAAAGAATGTTCTATTAGGCAGGTCTTCATATGTTTAAAGCAACTAAAATTATGTACTTCCTATGTTCTCCTTTTGCTACTCAACTTATGACTTTCAAACATAAGAAAGGCTAAATGTATCACCTTGCCTCAAAGAAATTCATTTTTCTGTGAATAGCTTCAGGTCAGGAAAGGTATGGCAAGCATGTGAAAGAAAGATCACTGGGGTAACTGGTTGGCTCAGTTGGTTGAACATCTGACTCTTGATTCCAACTCAGGTCATGATCCCAGGGTCATAGGATTGAGCCCCACATCAGACTCTGTGTTGAGGATGGAGCCTGCTTAAGATTCTCTCTCTCTCTCTCTCTCTCTCTCTCTTTCTCTTTCTCACCCTCCCTCCCTCTGCCCCTCTCCTGCTTGTGCTCTCTGAGAAAAGAAGGAAAGAAGGAAGGAAGGAAGGAAGGAAGGAAGGAAGGAAGGAAGGAAGGAAGGAAGGAAGGAAGGAAAGGTCATTGTTAGATAGGGATGCACTGGGTTGCAGAACCACCACATGACCACTTGAACTTTTGTGGACGGGCTGAGGTTGATCCAGAGCATTCCTGAACAGAAGTCTGAATTGCAGAAAGGTGGAAAGGGAACATACATAGGTACCTTCACCATGGAATAGTGATGGTATTCAAGTTGAAAAATCAAGAAGTGTGGTTAGAAATGACAATTCAGACAGTTGTGTTCTCAGGCACTGAGAGTATAGGATTGTGCATGATGCTGCTTATGGGGCCACGTGAACCTTGATGCCTGGTAGTGACTCTTATAAGGCAGCTCCAGGCAGTTCTGGCACAAAAACTGCACAACCCTCCAGGCTGCTTCTGAGCATTGGTGGTTCCTTTCGCTGGGAATCACTCTATGTCTTTCACCAAAGGCACTGCCCTAGTGTTCTCGTAGGTAGCACTTTCTACCAGGTCCAGATGGATAACTAAGTTTCAAATAGAGTTTCATTTCAGTAAATAAATGTCCAGTCTAATGAAAAATAGTCAAGCAACCAAGTAAAAGGCTTTCCCATACTCCCGTTAGGGCCTGTGTCAGGCCGGGCACTTGTCGGAGGGACTGGGGGTGTGAGGGCCTCCTTCTTTCTCCCCACTTTGAGCTCCAGCCCTGCTCTACCATGTGCCCCATTCAGTTCCTGATGTCTGAGTGTCAAAGCTGATGAGACAGCTGAGGAAAATCGAGAGGGAAAGTTCTTACCTGACCTAATGACAGCTGTCCTGGGATATACCTGAGCTGTCAGGAGCTGGAAAGCGTGAAAGGCAAGGTCTATGTCATGGCTCCTGTACGGGTCGTTTAGAGGCCACCACGAGGAATTCCAGCCTCCCCTGCAGTGTCGTGCTTACGCATCTCCTCCGGTCATGACCCTACCTCAGCTCCTAGACTCTCACTTCTTGCCCAGATTTTCTGTTTGAATATCCTCAGCTTTCTATGAAGAATGTAGAATGGCATTTGTGCAGTTCTTTCTTGTTTTCCAAGGAGAAAATTCAGACATGTCTGGGCTTTATAAAGTCTGGACCGCAAGCAGAGCCCAATATAACTCCACTTCTGATTTATCCAGTGGACCTCAGCCTCCAACTCGCTGCCTCCTGCTGACTCCACGAGGGCCTTATCAGGCTCTTGGAGTTATCCCAGAAACGCTTCGTTTCTGTTTAAGATAAAGAGGTATTCCATTGTGTTGGGATGACATGATGCAGTTGTTGGTTTTTTTTTTTAATTTTTAAATGTTTTTATTTATTTTTGAGAGACAGAGTACTAGTGGGAGAAGGGCGGGGAGAGAGGGGGAGACACAGAACCCCAGAATCCGAAGCAGGCTCCAGGCTCTGAGCTAGCTGTGAAGCAGGCTCCAGGCTCTGAGCTAGCTGTCAGCACAGAGCCCCATGCGGGGATCGAACCCATGAACCGCGAGATCATGACCTGAGTGGAAGTCAGTCGCTCAACCGACTGAACCACCCAGGCGCCCCTACATAATGCAGTTTTCAACAAAGAAATCATCTTCACAAATCATCACCACCCAGTCCCTAATGAACCAACTTTTGCAGACACATTGTTGGTGAGAGACTCCAAGAAATGCGTTGTGTGTTGGGCAGGGAGTGGGAAACTCTGCACCTTCCATTCTGTTTTGCTGTGAGCGTAAGACTGCTCTAAACTGATAATTTTAAAAATTCCATCCCTGGGTTTTAGATGTATAAATTTGCATATGGAGTCTGCACCTTTCTTAGTTTATAATCTCTATTGTAGCTGTGCTCTAATATAATACAATGTTCTGTTATAATACAATGTTCTGTTTATATTTTTCTGAATAATAAAATGTTCTGTTACATAAGTTGACCCCGTAGAGACTGTAACCATTTAAAAAGTACTTCCCTGTACACCTCCTTGATTCATATGGCAACTACATAAATTGGGAAAGGTAGGCATCCCTTTTGCTATTTATAGCTGAGAAAACTCCATGAGGTTCATATAGGAGGAGAGAATCACCAAGGAAACAGCATGAGGTAGGGCTCTAATTTGAACCCACATGGGCTGAGAACAACCTAAAGATTTTCTTGTTCTACTACATTCCTCCTCTCTTTGCAGAGAGCTAAATATCTTTGGTTGGTACATCATTATTTTTAACACCACTTGCCCCATATGTTCCCTGAGGCATTCAAAACATTTTAAGTGTGTGCGATCACTGTCATCCTTTTCTTCTGAGATGTTCTTGTATTTTCTTTGATTTATATTTTGGAGGCACCATCTTTGTTGAGGCCACAGATGCTGCTGACATGTTCTTTGCTAAATGTCATGTTATAGATGTTCCTGCCATCTATTAAATCTTGTCTCACGGTATCAAGATAATAAGAACTGAAAATTAGCAGAAATGTGGGCTCTTGATAGTACAGGACTGCTGTCATTTAGACTAAGCTGTTACCCACTAGTCTTTCTTGGAGAGAAAAAGATTTTCAAATTGTTTATAATGAAGGACACAGTGAACACTGGAATTTGACACTTTTAACCTGAAATGCCGCCCTTCCTAGTATTTTCTTAGACAACATGAATGACTCTTCATAAGAACTTAAATTACTTTCATTTTAATTTGGAACAGTATGTTCATGTGATGAATTTCAGTTTCTTTTATTTGGAAAGCTATGATTTTGAAGAGAGATGAGTGGGAGAGTAAGTTGGTACAAATATTAGTTTTTATATTTGATTCAGGTCTACCATTTGCAGGAAGAAAAAATGTTGTAAATTTACCTGTTACAACTTGAAATTTAGTGAATATTCACTTGCAGATGGCTATGTACCATATTGAACTTGGGAAATTCCAATGAGTTTAGGAGGAAAAATCCATAATATTGGAAAATGTGCTGTGGTAACTAGCTTAGGTGAAATATGTACTGAATAATATCACAAACCTAGGGAAATGTCAGTTTTTAAGTTTGGAAAGAGAGCACCCAATACAAATTTCATAGCAAAGTCAATTTTGGCATATTAGAGGAGGCTTTATTTAGGTTTTCCAGAACCGAAGATCAAGGAGGACAGTAGTAGAGTTTTGTTTTGTTTTGTTCTTTAAGATTACAGTTTTATGTATAAGAGTTTTGAAATAAATGTCTCAATTAGGAGACTGAAATTGGTACTGTTAGAAAGTGAAGAAAATTGGTTTGCTTTATGTTTCTCAAAGACCTATAGGCAAGTACATCTCAATGCTACCAATTCTGTCTCAAACATGCACATTGATAAAATTTGAAAGCCCATGGGAAATGTGCATTTTTAACTTCACTGGGGGATCAGGACAGAAGGACAAGCAGAGAAGGAGGAACAAGCTCGAAGAAGCTTTTGGAAACATGACCAAGAGAAAGAAATGACAGCACGTATGTTTATCGCCTTCTTACCTGATAAGTCAGAGCATTCCTGTCATCACAGAATTCTGTCAGGTGACACTAGTTTAGAGAATTCTGGTGGGATCAGTAAGATGCACCTATTTGGACGTTTTAGAATCTAAGTGTGTTTTCCTAAAATTTAGAAGAAAGAGGAGAGAGAGAGAAAAAAAGAAGAAAATGGCAGTGGCTACTTGGCTCTTGCCGACATGGGGGATGGTGATGCTAGAAGGATTTAAACCTTGGAGACATCTTATGGTCAGTGAGCCAGAGGCCGAGAAATGTGACGAGGTTTGCCTTGATCACAGCCATTTAGTGACAAATGTGTGGCTAGGACCAAGGTCGCTTGCTTCACAGTTTTGTTTTGTCACCATGTTGAATTTCTTCCAATATGTGGACTTTGGCATGTGAGCATAGGGAACCAGAAATCTTTGGTTCTTATAAGACAGCAAGGCTTATGGTGTCTCCTGGCCCATGCTGAGGCAGGAGAGGAAGTTGATTTCTTTCAGAGAGCAACCCACTGCACAGGCAGCCATCTGCAGGGTTCAGGGACATTCCAAGGGGTTCAGCGAGGACACTGGTCAAAAGATTATCTGGCCACCAGAGCTAATTCCAGGCCTGTGAGGGTTAGGTGTCCATAGGGACTATATCTCAGGCCACTGTTGGCAATAGACCATGTTCTTTGCTGGAAAACCCCTGAAAGCCACCCCTTTCTTCTTTGGATCCTATTTCTTCTCCATCTCCTTATGTTTTTCCTGTCTGGATAGTGGCCACCTTCCTCGCATGTATAATTCCCAATGTGAGAAAATACCATTCCCCTTCCATTCAGAAGCTAAATGCAGAGCTGTTGCTAGGCAGGAAATCTGATCTACCTGAGACCACACGGTTGTAGAAAATACAATTTTGTCAATGAAACGCAAATGTATATTAACCCAGTCCTCATGCATTTATAGAAATCCTTTTTTATAATAATTTCTTCAAATCAGCAGAAAAGTGTCAATACTAACTTGTCAGATATGTTGTAAAGGTTGGCAAAAATGACTGATTAATAACGGTCTTTGCAAGTTGGTGAAAAGCAGTTTTCACGGGGCCCTCACTTTGAGTGTCTGAAACAAGACCGCGATTATTCAATTGTGAATTACATCTTAGGCACAAACAAAAACATTTTAAAGTACATGTACTGAAGTTCTCATTAAGGAACAATGGCTGAGATTCCCCATGATCCAAGCAGTAACTTTGTATGTGATCCTGTAAGAGACATCCGAGCAGTTTTCTGCTTTGAAGGCTCCCAGGAGGGCCAAGAGACCAACTGCATCAGGGAGGCCACAGGAGCAGAGAGTGGGGGTCCTCGCAGCTGCCCTTGGAGGAGGCTATGGGATTCTTCCACCTCACACATCAAAAGGCCAGTAGGCAACGTTGGAAATCTCAAAGAGCCATGGCCCCTTACCATCTCCCGAGGTGGCAACCTCTCTTGGCAGACAGGGATATGGAGAAGTTTAGTGAGTCAGTCTAGGGAAACAGAAAGATGTCCAGCACATGTGTGCACTACCACCTGCAGATTTCGTTAGACAGCGATGCAGAACCTCAGCAGATGCAGTGGCTCCCTAGGGCTGTCATGGATACTTTGCTTTGGCCCATTGTTGAATGTAGACCTGCCAGATCTGAGAAAATGGCCCACGCCTTGCTGGCTGGCTGGAGGGGCTGGTGAAGCCTTCCCAACAGAAGAAGCATCTTGAGCCTCTGCTCGGAGCAAGAAAGGCATGTATGTTACCGAAACTAAGAGAGAGGGGCTGCAGAGAAGGGTGGGGAGGAGAAAGGGATAGAATGGTGATACAAATGCAGTTTTGAAATAGAAACTATGAAGGTGGCAGGGGTGGTTTGGGAAGCCAGAATATGCCATTCATTAAAGCCTGGAACACTGAGAAATCCAAGCATTTGGGTAAACTGTCATTGACTATGGTTTTTCAACATGTGCGTTTCATCCGCCTTTCGGACATCCAGGTGGAGAGGCAAAGTGAGCAGGTGGATATTCGGATCTGGTGCCTTCTTTGGCATGTGGCCCAGCCTGCACTCTTATAAGCCTTAAATACATATTTTAGTGAGAAAAAAGAATGTCTGAATGTCCTTGATACTGCTTGCAGATTCCTCCTAGAACGCTAATGTGAACCATGGCAGTGAGCTGAAGGGTAATGACTTGCCGTCCTGTCTTTCCAACGCAGGTGTTACATTTGGCTCAGGCTTGGGGACCAGCATGGCCTCTTCACTTATGTGGATGTGTTTCCCAGATGACCCTTCCCTCTCTCTCTTGCAAGTAGACCTCTGCAAAATTGACCCCTCCGGTGCTGCAGACAGGCTCCGTCAGCGTGACTGAATCTATGGCCCCTGTCGCTTCTCCTCAGGCTGAGAGCCCTGCTACATGTAAAAGAACATTTCAGTTCTATTTTGTAAGTTTCTGTTGGGCACCCTCCATCAAGTTCACTCCCATTCTAACTGTAAATGCAAATGGCATCATGACGTTAAGCATCATATTCGAACTCTAAGCGACATCCATGTTTAATGGCTACAGTTTAGCATGTTGGCAGTGAGCAGAGAGAGTACTGGTATACCACAAGCATAACAAGTAACAACACTGACCACCGTGCTTTTCCAAGGTGGAGGCTGGTGGATCCAGCATAACTGTACAAAGCTAACTTATTTTGTATGTAATTTCTTCCTCCTATACCTGTTATTTGTAAGATTTGGGAAAAATAAGAGGAGGTAAGTCAGGAACTCAGACTACTGATATACTCTGTGTACACATATTCTGGGATTAATGTCTCACTAATATCTGACTCGATGATGAAGTGAGAATTTATTTCCTGTTTTTTATAACAGCGTCACTAAAGCCTTTCCCCAGATGGGTGATCTTTGGCAAGACCCTTAACCTTTTTGAGCCTCTTTTCTCACCTTTAAATTGAAGGCCTTTGGCTACATTATTTTAGCTTCTCTTCTATGTCTCATTTCTCTATGCCTCTCCTCTGGGCAGGGATAGTTGGAGGTTGCCAAATAATGCTGGAATTAGCCCTAAAATACACATGAGGCAGTTTGCTCTGGGCCTGGTACTTACTGATCGATTGGTGATTCTTAGTTTCCTCCCCTCCTCTTCCCATGTTCCTATTAGATTTAGTAGGGGTAGTAGTAGTAGTAGTAGTAGTAGTAGTAGTAGTAGTAGTAGTAGCATTAGCATAAGTATTTTGTCTCTCAGGTGTACCACATTGGATTCTGTGATTCATTCACAACATAGTGTCCACATCGGTCCAAGCTTGACCCTCTATTGCATTATTTTTCTTCTTTTTCCTTCTTTTCCTTCTTTTTCCATTTTCTGCTTAATTTCTCTTGCTCTATCCAATTTAAGAAACACTTACAACCTGTTATGTGTGAAAACATATTGCTATGGTAGAGCCCATGCATGATTCATAGATGACATGACCATTATACTCACCAACTCACCTGAGGCTCTTGTTCCACTCACGATGAAACATCTACTTGTTAGGATTTATGAGAATTATTCTTTAGTTTCAGTATCAGAAATAGCAATACAGCAAGCAAACTGTTTTTGTGTTTTTGGTAGCTAATCTCATTTCCCCCCTGCTCTGTTTGCTTGAAGGCTCAGACACAAATGAGCACCCTCCTCCAGCACACATATAAAACTTGGCGACCTGACCTGGGACAGAAATATCACCACCAGCTCTTAGCAGAAATGTTCTTCTTCTCTGTCCCTCAGTCAGCTTCCCACCCCCGTAGAGAGCTTCACTTAGGTGTATGTTATAGGCTGTCTCATACTTTGCTTGAATCAGAGTCTAAATAAATAAACACACTTCCAGATGGTTGAAGGGATTCATTTGTTAAAAATTTATATTTTCATCTGAGAACAAGACCTATCCAGTATAAGCTAGAATTAGTTTACTTTCAGTTTACCAAGTTACGTAATGTCGTCATTGTTCTCTGCCTCCTCTGCTTTTTTTTTTTTTTTTAATTAATGTTTATTTGTTTTTGAGAGAGAGACAGATAGTGAATGGGGAGGGGCAGAGAGAGAGGGAGACACAGAATCTGAAGCAGGCTTCAGGCTCTGAGCTGTCAGCACAGAGCCTGACACGGGGCTCAAACCCATGAAGCACAAGATCATGACCTGAGCCGAAGTCAGACTCAACCAGCTGACTGAGCCACCCAGGCGCCCCTAGCCTCCTCTGCTTTTGTTAAGGCCAGTGTGCACTCCCTATGCATTTCATGTATGTGGGATGAATTAATGAATTGACTCATTGCAATATGGGAGAGGAAAGGAGTCTAGCATCTTTAGTTGCATAATTCACTTGCTTTTGTACCCCATAAAGCTACCATAAAGTTAGTTGGGTTATAAATATGTTGGTTGAGTTAGTTTCTTGCTATGAATGTCTGAAACCTGAGTTGATCAGAATAAATGAAGAAGACCACAAACCATCCGGCCAATGGGGGGAAGAAAAAAAGAAGAAAAAGGAGGCCAGAACATTCATTTCGGACTGCTGGATTGTTGTAGTACACAGCTTTTCTTCATAGGCCTATTTTGGGGCTGATCATTCTATTTGGCAAGATTTCAACAAAGTTCCTGGTATAAGGGACTAGATGTTTATAGTTTTCAAGACTTCTGATAGCCTTTCAACAAAGTGAAAATATTTATTTTGGCAGAACATGCTGATCATAGTAACAATCTTTTTCTTCTTGTTACTTTTTCAGTGTAGCTCCAAATTCACAGAGAATCACAATAGAGAAGCATCATTTCAAAGATGCCTCTGCAATGAATTTCACATGTAGCACAAAGGCTTCCAGCTGTGACCCCCAATATACATTTCTAGGAAATAGGCTTTGCTAAACACACACACACACACACAAACACACACACACACAGTAATATGACAAAAAAAAAAACTGTCTCCCTATTGAAATTATCCTGCCAAAGCAAAGGGAGGGGAACACGAAATGAATGCAAATCCCTCAGTCCCACTAGTTGGGGGATTTATCCATTTACTACTTTGACATCATTTACAGTGTTCAAGAACTCTGAAGGAGAATGAGCTCTCCCCTCTACACACACATCAAATGAGTAAATTGAGTCAATAGCCACCCTAGAGATGAGCCAGATGGGCGAATAATGATCGACTTTGGCATATGATACTTCCCTTGGTTGCTATTTACATAGAGTAAGAGGCATAAATCTTCAGTGTACAGCTTGATGACATTTTTACTTATACACTTGTACAATTCCCATCTAGATGGAGTTTTAGATATTTTCCAGAAAGTTCCCTTGTGCCCCCTCCTACCAAATTACCACACCCCCTAAGATACACTATTCTGACTTTGATCACCGAGATTGTTTTTGTCTGACAGGAACACTTTTCTATAGTGTGACGGAAGGGATGACCCTTGGGCTGGAGTTCAAGGAAATGCAGCAGCTGTAGGTCAGGAGAGCCACCAGCCCTACCCATGGCATCCAAAGACAGGTAGAAACTGGGGCCCCATGTGTCATGGCACAGATATATATGGTGGGTGTGTCGAGGGACTCCTGAGGTGGATAGGGTATAGTTTAAGCTAAAGACTAAAGATAAAAATCCATTGGCCTGGGTTGCTAAGAGGTCTGGCCAATGGAAAACATAGGCTCGATAGGGAATATATGGCATCCGTCCAGGCACCCCTGAACTGAAGGCCCCAGTTTTCAAAATGAGCTTAAGACCAAAGAGGAAGAGGGGGGCCTGGGTGGCTCAGTTGGTGAAGCCCAACTTCGGCGCACGTCATGATCTCATGGTTCATGAGTTCAAGCCCCGCGTAGGGCTCTGTGCTGTCAGTTCAGAGCCTGGAGCCTGCTTCAAATTCTATGTCTACCTCTCTCAGTCCCTCTCCTGCCCACACTGTCTGTCTGTCTCTCTCTCAAAAATACATAAAAATATTTTAAAAAAGAATAAAAGACCAAAGAGGAAGAGATTATGCATCTTCGTGAAGCCAGACTCCCAGATGAACTGCTTCTTATGAGTCAGAGCCTCAGCCTCTGACTAGGTAAAGAAGCCCGACTGATTAGTCATGTCTTCTCTCATGCAACAAATTACTGAAGGATTATGTGGGTCATTTTGAACAGGCAGCCGTATCTGCATGAAATAGTTTGGCAGAACGTGACACTATTCTACTCTTATAAATGGTCACTGCAGTTTTTAAGTGAGTAGGTTTATAATAGAACTTGAGGGATCTTCGATACCTCCGACTTCAGCGAGGGCACTCCTCGGCACCTGCTTAGCCCGCAGTAGCTGTCGGCCACAGCTGGAGGCTGACCAGAAAATTGGCCTGATTGACTCAGGGAGGTTTCCAGAATCAGGTCTAAGATTTCCGGGCAAGCCCAGGTTCACAAGGGCAGTTATTTTCAGAGGTAGGCCGGTGATATTCCTTTGCACACAAGCAACCATGCCAGGAGAGACTGGTCTGCTAACATTGGTTTATCCGATATAGAATTAATTTTATGAAATTTCGTCTCTGTGGCAAGGGTTTGAGAATTCACAATGAACACTCTTCAGATGACCTGTGAGGAGACTTATGCGTTCTTTCCTGGCATCTATGCTATATAGTTATCCTATTTCTGAGTCCATCCCGCTCACTAGCTCCACAGAATTTTTGATCTTCTTGTTAAAGAGACTCAGAACCCTTCTGTGTTCGAGAATGCCTCCTTAGGCTGGAGGGGGAAATATGATCTCCAAATAGAATCGTAATGGCATTCCTTCCTGGTGCTTAATGGCATTGCAGCGCTTGGCAAGCATGCCACCTAGTGCTCTTGTTCAAGAGGCCCGTCACATTCAAAGTGAAATGAAGGACACCCTCGGCACTTGCAGCTCGGACAGCGGCTCTGGGCCTGTGGAGCGGCCTGGTTCAGAGGGCCGCCGCTGCTGCTTGATCTAGAGCATTTTATTTATTTATTTTTTTTAATTTGGCAGCTGCCACTGAGATTCAGATGTCCCTGCACAAAGTGCTCGCCTTCAATTTGTTTTCTTTATTAAATGTATAGCCAAACCCTGTCTTTGTTGTATTCTTAGTGGTTGGAAGGCACAAAGAATGTGACTTGCTTTCAGTTTTGTTTAATTATATCAAAGTTCTTTTAAATGATGGGCATGAGATAATTTTTCTTGTTCTTTGATGAGCAGCCAATGGAAGCAGTAAGTTATTTTGGAAGTATATGTTTAAGTGAGAAAAAAAGATATAGTCACACCACTTTTAATAATGAAAGTAGCTTTATAATTTTCACCATGTAAATAATACACTCTCATTAGATGGTACTTGAAGGGGATGAAAGGTAAGAGGCAGACCACACTGATATGACAACAGCGAACATTTGAGTGACCATCCTGGCTGATATCTTTGGGATCTGTTCATACACTCAGGAATAGATTGGGTTTTTTTTTATAATATTTTTCTCACTTAGCAATAATTTATCACAGTTCTTTCAAAGTTAATTTTTATAGTTTTATGTTCTTATTTTTTATGGTTGAATAATATTCTATATTCTATGCTATAAGGTTTTTTCTTTTTTAATGTTTCTTTTTTAAATTTTTTAAATTAAAAATTTTTAAATATTTACTCATTTTTGAGAGAGAGAAAGAGTGCAAGTGGGAGAAGGGCAGAGAGAGAGGGAGACACAGAATCCGAAGCAGGCTCCAGGCTCTGAGGTGTCAGCACAGAGCCCGATGCGGGGCTCGAACCCACGGGTGGTGAGATCATGACCTGAGCTGAAGTCGGACACTTAACCGACCCAGGCGCCCCTTAATGTTTATTTATTTTTTAGAGAGAGAGGGAGGTAGAGAGAGAGAGAACGAATGGGGAAGGGGCAGAGAGAGAGGGAGACACAGAATCTGAAGCAGGCTCCAGGCTCTGAGCTGTCAGCACAGAACTGGACTTGGAGCTTGAACTCACGAACTATGAGATCATGATCTGAGACGAAGTCAGACACTTAACAGACTAAGCCACCCAGGCACCCCAAGGGGTGTTATTTAAACATTTCCCTGCCAATCTGTTGATGGTACACATTTCACTTTGAGATTTTGTGTGTATATATGACTATAATCAAGGATCTGATTAGTAGGGATATGTGTGGATGTGTGGATGTGTGTGTGTGTGTGTGTGTGTGTGTGTGTGTCTGTGTCTGTGTTTGATAATATATCCTATACTTATATCCTGAAGTTCTGGTATTTTTATAGGGTTGATTTCAAAGCAATAGATTTGAATGGCATGTGTATTCTTAACTTTAATAAAGGTTGCAAAATTATGTTTTTATTCTATAAAAGCTGTAATAATTCACATTTTTGCTGTACATATTTGAGAATATATATTTCCCAGAAAAAAATATTATTATTTATATTTCTAGTCTGATCAGCCTAAGTAAAATATTCGTATTATTTATATTCATTTTATCTGTCTGTTAAGCATTTAAATATGTTCCACTGTATCATATTAAATAAGTTTTCAAACTCACATTGTAAATCATATATACGTATATATGTATATGGCATGTAAATATATCTGGCAGTAGGCTTGTATCCAATATACAAGTTGCATGTATGTTTTCTAATTTATCAGTTTCAGTAGTCCACTATTTTCATTTACGGTGTCTTTGTCCGACTCATGTAAACATTATTCATGTAGTCACATATTTCTATTTTTTTAGTTTTGGTCATCACATTCTCCTCAACCTGTAGATTTTATGTACATCTCCTATTTTCCTCCTAAGTTAGTACATTTAACACTTTTAGTTGGTGTGAAATTTACCTTTGCACGTCGTGCACAAAGAAGTCCAAATTTATTTCTTTTGAGAGGATGGCCTCTGTGATACTACCTTTTGTTAAATACTCATGTCCACCAAGGTACTGAACTATTATCATGGTCACAGTGGAGTCCCATATACTGTAAGGTTGATTTATAGGCTGTCTCTTATTTGGTAACACCCATAAAAATGCATGGTCCTCCATACTATTTTGACCACAGTGACTTCACAGCATCTTTTTTCTTTATGAAAAGGGAAGCCTAACTTCAACCAACTCATGTTTCTCATAATTTTAATGGCTCTTTTTGGACATGTATTCTTTGGCTTGAGTTCTGATATGATTTACCCATTTCAAGTCCCTCCAAAATGATTGCGGGTCCCTCCATTGGCACCTTTTCAGTGTTTAAAGGCTTAGTCATACGCCACTGGCCCTCTTTGCTCTAGCAGCTCCTTAGCTCTGATCAGAGCTGGATGTTCAACTGAAAGGTAATTGTAGAGGAGCCTGGGGGGCTCAGTCGGTTGAGCATCCTACTTCGGCTCAGGTCACGATCTCGCAATTTGTGGTTCAGGTCCTGCTTCGGGCTCTGTGCTGACCACGCGGAGCCTGGAGCCTGCTTTGGATTGTGTCTCCTTCTCTCTCTGCCCCTCCCCCACTTGTGTTCTGCTTGTCTCTCAAAAATAAATGTAAAAAAAAAAATAAATAAAAGAAAGGTAATTGTAGCAAAGAGGTGCCTTGTTCCAGGAGGACCCTTCCTACAACTAATTACAAAATAGTAATAATACCTGTAACCTATGTCTAAAATTAAAGATTGAACAGATACCTCTCAATAAAGGGTGAATGACAGAGAGCACACACAGCTTGGTTTTGGAACAGCCTCTCTTGGGGAAAATTCATGGAGACAGGGAAGCACAGCTGTTTTGTGATACTGAGTGTCAGACCCCAGCCCTTGGAGAAGTCATGATTGGAGACGTGTCAGTTCCTTCCCTGGTATAAACTGAGCTGGGGGTCCAAGCTCACTCTTATAGCCGTGTGGCACAGGAGACTAGTGGCTCACCACCCTGACAGTCCACCTTCACATTCTATCCCAGCTGGTGTCCTTATGCACTAGACACACAGTTGTCATGACTCTGTAGATTGTACGTTACCTGTGTGCTGAACTATATATACAGGATATCCAGCCTTACTGATCTATTGAGTAGAACTTCGTGGAAGTACTCTCTATAGTCATGGAATATGAAACAGATGTTCTTTAGTTTGATTAGATTTTATCTAGGATGACCAAGGCATTGTCTTATGATAGTTACAACAGAATCATACAACTGTATCTTATATTCATTCAGTATATTTCATAAAGTGCTTTCTGTGTGCCAGACATTTTTCTAGGTGCTGGGGATATAACACATAACAAAAAAGCCAACAAAATACCTGCTCTAGGGGCTTTTAAATTATTATGTGGGAAATACAGAAAATAAACCAAAAGATACATAATACTTACCAGCAATAAGTGCTTTGAGGAAATATTGAGAAGGATATAGAGAAAGAGAATAATGGGAATTCTATCTCAGGGTGGAATTGGGTACAGGATATGCTTTGGAAATCATCATTTGGAATTTTTGAAGGACTTGATATGAGAGAAAGAGAGATCTAAGCATGATCTTAAAGATGCATAGCTTATTATTTATTTAATAATTTATTTATTTTTCCTGGCTGAGTAAATAGTTATGCCATTTACTAGGATTAGAAAGACTTGAAAATGTGTGTGTGTGTGTGTGTGTGTGTGTGTGTGTGTGTGTGTGTGTATGTGTGTGTAGGGAATTGAAACTTCTGTGGACATTTACTTTTAAGAAGGCTGATAGATTTCTCAGTTGATTGGTACATATGATATAAATTGAGATAAATTTCAATTCATTGGCATATAGGTGGTTTTTAGTCATGCACCTCTGCAAGATATTAAATAGAGATAATGGTTAAATGCTTTGTTTGGGACATTTATCATTGTCTGGTATCCACTACTTCTTTTGAGAATGCTTTGGTTGATGTATTCCTCAGAAGCCCTGGTCATTTCCCATTGTGGAATCCAGTGGGCTAGATTCTTCTCTCCGTCATGGCACATCTAGGAGCAGACATGAAACTGGGATTCTCTTGACTGAACCTCACTTCTGGAACTTGGATCTTCAGTAACCCAATCACATGGGGTAGTTGACGGTTTTTGCCTTTGCAGTGGCTCTGGTAAAGGTAGCCATGTCTTTCAGAAGCATGACCTTTGCTTTGGTTCTTACTTTCTCGTCTTCTGTATTCCCTGTTCTCCAGCCTCTCAGAGATTCTGTGAGGTCTCAAGATATTTTAATGTATTTTATGCTGCAAGTGATAGGTGATTGCTTTTCTGGGTATTCAAATTTTTACATAAATAAGTTTATAATTTGAAAAACATAGGTAAAATACTTGAGGGTATCTTAAAGAACTGGTACACAGAATTCATGGCATGTGTTGAACATACAATAAGTAGGTAGCAATTGGAGAATGTGTGTGTTCGACACAGGTAGGGATGGAAGCACCAGGAGATACTTAATATTCACGAGGCACCTGGATGCTAGATATATGTATGAGACAGAAAGTATGAGGCACTAAATCTTTAGATACACTAAATAGACATCAGTACTTAATAGTCAGGAAATCTAGGGGCACGTGGGTGGCTCAGTCGGTTAAGCGTCTGACTTTGGCTCAGGTCATGATCTCGCGGTTCGTGGGTTCAAGTCCCGCGTCGGGCTCTGTGCTGACAGCTCGGAGCCTGGAGCCTGCTTCAGATTCTGTGTCTCCCTCTCTCTCTGATCCTCCCCTGCTCACACTGTCTCTCTCTCTCTCTCTCTCTCTCTCTCAGAAATAAATAAAACATTAAAAAAATAGTCAGGAAATCTAAATTTGGTCACCCACTGGTGATGTCCATTGTGGACCCATGTTTCCTCTGCCCAGAAAACATAGGATCTATTGTCGCTCATTAGGCTAATTAACGAGCCTGTGGTCAGATGTATCTTATCCCAGTTTTTCGCAGCTAGAGAAAGGGTGTGTCATTGGTTCCGGGCACCTTCTGCCTGTGGGTCCCCTCAACAAATGTCACATTTGGTCTTTGTAACCACACCATCACAGGATAGCCCATGTAGCTGAGAGAGGGAGACAAGGCATACGGATATTATGTACTCCAGGATTCAAACTGTATGGTCTTGCCATCTTGCTTGCATCCTAAGTGTATTAGATCTTATTATCTCCTTCCTTTTTCTTCTTAAACTGTTGTTTAAATTGATTTTGAAAACCATATTATTAGATCATTTAAGTTTGATCTGAGTCTTTCTGCTCTGTGGCCTCTGGGATAGCTAGCCTGGAGGTTAACTTGGAGGCTGACATTGTACCAAGAGGATTTTCTACATGACTTGTAGGAGAGCCAGAGTTGATACTTGGTCCTTGTAGCTGTAATTCTGATTAATACACTCCTAGGCTAAAGAATGATTGAGTTTGAAATCAGCTTCCTTTGAAGTCTCCCTTGTCTCTTCAGTAGAGAGCTTAGAGCTTCACAGGGTAGAGAAATATGCCTCAAGAAGCCATATAATTTCTGAGTTATCCAAAAAATTCTCAGCACCTCTCCAACTATATCACAGTTTGTTTCTGTACCTGAGATCATTTAAAATATTAGTGAAATGATTAGCCTTCAATTTAGTTTCAAGTGCCTGCAGTTGGTATCTCTGAACTCGGAAAAACACAATGACTTTCTGTTTGGAAATTCATTTGTAAAACACAACAGATTGGATAAGGACATGTTTCTTATGAATGGGACTAGTTGTGTGTGAAATGAACAAGAGCAAAGAACAAGGGAATGAACACCTGCCTAGAAGGAAAAAATGAAAAACACACCTTGAACAAGAATATGGAATTGATTAGAAGTCTGATTTAAAGCCAGAACTGATAATGGTCTGGATAAATGATGAGATAAAGCCTGCCTGCCTGAGAAGTCTGATACCTTCAAAATACCACCGTGTTTCATTTTATAGGAAAAACTATATTTTAACTCCAGAGTAAAGGTATCTGGAAAGAGGAAAGTGTAGATTAAGTGAAATTGAACATTGAATCTATTGATTTTAAAAACAAACTCCTGTTTGTGTGTACAGTCCTATTTGTGTGTACACTCAAACCCAATGGTAAGATGCTCATGGGTATATGAGTTTGTGGGAACAGGGGAAAGCAGGGATTTGCAGTGCAGCTGCCTCTTGTTTATTGTGTGTGGATAAATGTTATTTTCTCTGTGCTGATGGGAAGAGATTGGAGCAGCTCTGCATCAGTAAATATGAAGATCCAGATTCTCCACATGTGAACATATTCCTTAAAAGTACAGCATTGCTTTGGGCAGCCCATCACTTTTCTTAAGGACATTTTAAATCATATAACTTTGAGGGCACCGGGGTGGCTCAGTTGGTTAAGCATCTGACTTCAGTTTAGGACATGATCTCACAGTTCATGAGTTCAAGCCCTGTGTGGGCCCCTGTGCTTACAGCTCAGAGTCTGGAGTGTTCTTCAGATTCTGTGTCTCCCTCTCTCTCTGCCCCTACCCTGCTCATGCTTTCTCTCTCTCTTTCTCTCTCTCTCAAAAATAATTAAATAAATAAAAAACATATAACTTTGGTATTTCTACCTTTAAACTGAATGCAAAATGCACTTAACAATTAGATGTAATTTATCTGTCCAGTGATTGCTTCTTATATTTTATCTCTCACTGTCTTCTCCCTGTATAACATTTACTCTAAATTATAAGGATTATGCATAGAGCAGGATATATGGTGGTCATTGAAAAATGACACACAAAAATCTATAAACATGATTGATTTCTAAGTATTGAATACAGTGGACTCATCTCACAGGTTGATAATGACGATGAGAATAGCTAATGCTAACTCACACAAAGTGAGTATTTACCTTGGTGAAGCACCCACTGTCTTATATATTCCTCACAACAACCTTTAAAGGTAATGTTGTATTTCCATTGGGTAGAGGGGGAGACTAACATCCCCAAAGTCACAGCTAGCCAGAGGTGGAACCAGAATGTGAACTCAACAGTTTGCCCAGAGGGCTTNTTTTTATTAAAAAAAAAAAAAAACTCAACAAATATCAAGTAGCTATCTCAAAATGTCAAGGACCCACTACATATGACCCACTAATTCAAAGGTCAACACCAGGGAAGATTTTTAGTCTTTATGGAGTTGTCACTTTATTTTTTTTTAAATAGTTTATTGTCAAGTTGGTTTCCATATAACACCCAGTGCTCATCCCCACAAGTGCCCTCCTCCATGCCCATCTCCCCCCTCCCCCCCACACCCATCAGTCCTCAGTTTGTTCTCAGCATTCAAGAGTCTCTCATGGTTTGCCTCTCTCCCTCTCCCCCACTATTTCCCCCCTTCTTCTCCCCCTTAGTCCTCCGTTAAGTTCCTCCTAATCCTCCTATACGTGCAAACATATGATATCTGTCCTTCTCTGCCTGACTTATTTCGCTCAGCATAACACCCTCAAGGTCCATCCATGTTGCTACACATGGCCAGATTTCATTCTTTCTCATTGCCATGGAGTATTCCATGGTATAGATGAACCACATCTTCTTGATCCATTCGTCCGTTGATGGACACTTAGGCTCTTTCCATGTTTTGGCTAGGGAGTTGTCACTTTAAATCACTATTAAAAACAGGGAGGTATCCAACATTTACCATGGTGACAAAACTGGTTGGTTTTAATTAGTCTGCTAAGTGTTGTAATCTGGATTTAGAGGTCGATGGAGATGTACACTGCACAGTGATAGGGCACAGAACAAGGGAGTTATAAATTAGGAGACGTGCTTGTGGAAAGGCCTGTGCACATGGTGACAAGGTCTTTTCTAAGACCCTGGGATCTAGAGGGCTTAGAATCACAAGACAAAGGCCTTGAAGGCATGATGCAGGATGAGCTGCAATGTCCTGTTTTGATCATGAGAGAGAGAGCTGCAAACCCCATGTGATTATGAAGGTGGAGGTATGAGCTCAATCGAGTCAATTACTGGGTGTCTGCAGAGTCTAGGTCCTGTACTTGTTCCTAGTCTTCTTCTGATGTGCTTGTGCTCAGTCCCTGGAATGATTGAGCTTTATATTCCCGTGGTTGGACTTGATAGCTGTGCTAGGGATCAAAGTCCTGGCCGACTGGACTCTTCGCTTACATGGCTCTGACTACATTTCATGAGGATGCAGCCCCCAGCACCCATTTGCTCTTGTGAACCCCTCTTTGTTTTTACCCCTTCAATAGTTCTGTTTCCAACTATAGACATGGATTACTTTCCAAGCATGGAAACCTGTTACTTTTGAAAAGTAAAGTCCACAATTAACAGGAACTAGACCAAAGGATCAGAAAACTCAGATATATAATTATAAGAGTTACATTTGTCCCAGGCACTGTTCTCTATATTGCCTCATTTACTTCTTACCACACACCTATAATCCCCATTTTGCAGGTGAGGAAACTGAGGGGCAAAGAGAGTAAATAACTTTCCTAGAGTTGAACTCCTCCTAAGAACCACAATCCACACCCATTCAAGCTGTGTCCTGCGTCTGGACTGTGGATCCCCCTGGATACTAAATGAAGGAACAGGACTCACATTGGTAATAGACAAGCCATTCAGTGTATATATTCAAAACACAGAGAACTTATTTTCCGTTATAGATAAGATAGCTTCAGGCACTAGGGTTCTGGGAAAATTGTAAGCACAGGGTGTTCTCCTAGGCTCTTAATCTCTGCCTCATCTCCTATCTCTCAGTCACTCAGGGGGTATTCCCGTCCTCTGGCTTGCTGGCTCCCCAGGCAGCACCTTGCTCATATCTGTCATTGAATCTTTTAGAGCCAGGTCACTTAATGACTAAGAAAATAGATTTTGAGAGCCAGCCTGCTGGGTTTGGCACTCAGATCTGTTACTTACCATATGACTTCGGGCAAGTTTCTAACCTCTCTGTACTTCTGTGCCCACATCTATATAGTAGGGAAAATAATAGTACCTACCTATGAAGTAGGGTTCTTGGAGTTGATGTAAGAATTAGGAATACTACTGTATTTAAAAGTCATGGAACACTAGCTAGCAGAAAGAAAGAGCTAGACAGCAGCAAGCTATCATCATCACCACCATCATCACCACCACCATCATTGGTAGTAATGGTTTAACAAATACTTATTGGACATCTGTGTTTCAGACTCCAAAATATCTTCGTAGGGCTCAAATTAAGAGGAAGACAAACACAAAACAAATAAGCACACACATAGATAAAATGAGTAAACATTGTGTAAAGCAGTAATAACAACGTTGTGAGGTATGATAATGATGGAAACCATTGGGCTGGGCTGGAGAGTAATGGGATGAGGGGCAGTAGAACTAGGAATACTCGGGAAAGCTCACACCAAGGGTGTGGAGGGCAGGCAAATAGTGAAAAGGTGCTGCTCTCTTACTGAACATCAGACACGGTCCCAGCACTGCATACACCACCTTCTTCATGTACTCCTTCAACCTTCACTCTGGATATAATTATTTTCCCTGCTTTGCAGATGAGAAGCCTCAATCCCAGAAAGGCACTTACCCAGGGCCACTTCATCAGTTAAGTAGTAAGGAGAGCTGGGTTTCAACCAGTCAGGCAGGCACAAACCTCTACACTTACTCTCTTCAATCTTACGGTATAGTAGCCTCTGGTCAAGAACCACTGGTCTAGGTTGGGTTTAGTAGGGACATTTTTTCATAGTGGACTTTTGTCTTGTAGGGCATTTTTCTCTGAAAATTGCATTAGGGTTGATAAATCTTCGGCTGTTTCTTCCATCTACCTCTTCCCAGATTCTTCACACCCCCACATGTTCTTCCTCCCTCATCCACGGTGTACACTGTGGTGGTAATGTAGTCCTTGGATGTGGAGAGCATGGCACCGTACATTCCCAGCCACAGACCAATAAGGGGTCATCGTATCTACTCAGATCTACTGTCTATGAGCTCCATGCCACAACATTGCAAACTCTTACAGGAACCATCCTCAAAACGTCCTTGAACCCTCTGGTCTCTAGCACAGAATCTTTCATAGTAGATATTCAATTATTTATTAATTGAATAAATGAATCGATAATGTTATTTTTATGTACATCCTTACTGTGACTGTCTTTTTTTTTTTTTTTACCTTCCCTACTAGCCATGTTGAATGTGAACTTTGTGCTAAATTTTATCTACATTGAACGTATATCAACATCAAGTTTGTTGTATTTTAAAGCACTCTGAAGCCCGGGTGCCATTTGCATTTTTTTCCCCTTCTTTGTGTCCTTGAACTGAAGACACGTGATAAATGGAGAAGTAGTGTCACTAAAATCATTTCCAATTTTAATGGTGACTAGCACCTGAAAACGCATCATTATGGCTGTGGAGGTAGAGCCACACTAATTTGTCATAGTTTCTGGTAGTCTCTCCTTATAAAACCTATTATCTAATATTTCAGAGATGTGGGGCCTGTGATACTTTAACGTTTTCCCAGAATGCAGCAGGTTTTACTGATGAAAAATAAATGTCTTTCCGAAGTGTTTGTCAATGTTATTCTCTGCCTTCCTTTACTGTATTCTTGGGTTTTGTTGTTGTTGTTTTTGGTTTTTGGTTTCTGTGTTTGTGTTTGCATAGCAATAATGTTCAAATTACAGTGGAAAGGAGCACATCTGATACAGAGGAAAAGAAACAGAAGACAACTCCTGCCCAAGTGCACTTATGGCTTTTTAATTAGTGCCTGTGGGAAGACGCTTTTCCAGAGCGGCACCATTTATACAGGGGATCCTAAAACATTGATGTGTGAATTGCTCTCACATTTTCTGCCGTCTTCTCCCCCATAGAAGATCCAAATAAATAACTAATGAAAGGGTCAGGAAGCAAAATCTTTCATCTCACTTTTGCAATTGCCTCCGAAGGACGTGGAGACCGAGAGTGCGAGAGGTAAACGTGGACACAGAATGTGGGATAGATTCATGGTAACTGCGGTTCCCAGAAGCCTGGGGAGTTGCTTTCCTGCACAGCAGAAGATGAAGGCTCACGCGGCAATGTGCAGTGGTGAATTTCACTTTGTAATGAGCGAGGCAGTCATGCGATAAAATCATTTTCCTTCTCGAGGACATTCTGTTGCGTAGTTGCTTTCTCCCCCATCATGTTTAACGGCTCTCTGGTGTCAGAATGCACCCCCATGCTTTACTGCTATTTCACCCCATCTCCTTGTAGATGCGAGGGGACCTTCTAATAACAGCGAAGCCGCTGGAAACTTTTACCTAATGTAAAATGGGAGATTCAAAGGAATAGTTAGTAGAATTTTCACAGAACCTCCGTCATATTTTTGGAAGCAATACAGGTGTAACAACTGAGCCACTGAAATTGGTGGATGTCTTAAGACCTAATGTCCAGGGACAATTTTAGTCTAGAGAGGAGATTTCAAACTTAAATTAATCTGACTCCTACTGCAGAATATCACCATGTACCTTCAATCCAGGGAAGCTACGCCCATTACCCAGACCTTGTCCCCAGTGTAATGAAACAGAAGGAAATCTGAGAATGATTGTGCATGCACAGGATGTGCCTGAGTATTTTCGGACTCCTTTTCTAATCATGCAAAGAAATGGCTGACTTTTAAAAATATTAATATGTGCCTTTAAGAAAACTCAGAATGTTTTTGATATCATTTTATAAAGTCCTAGTAGCCTGAGCTTGTTGGTAAAATGACACTTAAATGACACGGTGACTTTACAACACTTATAGTGACAGGCTCTTGAAACAAAATGAGAACTGAGAAGTCAATTGGTCTAAATGTTCCATTAGACAGATGAGGAAACCAAGGCATAAAAATGTGAGACAGTTTACCCAAAGGAAGAAAAAAAAAGCAAAACTGGGCTCTGATCCTAGCTCTCCGACTGTGAAGCCAGTGTTCTTTTTCATCTGTAATTTAATTTCACATACTATGGAATCTAGGCAAATAAGGTTTTACCAAAATCTAAATTATCAGATCGATAAAATGGAAGGAATATTTTTTTAAAAAATTAATGTTTATTTTATTTTTGAGAGAGAGAGAGTGAGTGAGGTAAGAGCAAAGAGAGAGAGAGACACAGAATCTGAAGCAAGTACCAGACTCTGAGCTGTTATCACAGAGTCCAACACAGGGCTTGTACCTACGAACTGTGAGATCATGCCTGACTGAAGTCGGACGCTCAACCAACTGAGCCACCCAGACGCCCCATGAAAATATTATTTTTAAAAATTCAAATTCTATTCATTCAGTTATTCATCCATTTGTTTCTTTGTTATTATTTTATGGGTGGAAGTTAGTAATATTTATTATTAGCTTGAGAACAAGAAATCTTTGGGAAGGGATATGTATGAATACAAATGTCCAAAATTTATAAAATCTTACTTTTGACTACCCAAAGTGTCTTTTTGCCAAACTTAAACCACCAGCTAGCGTGGTTTCTTAAGCTCATCAGAGAAACATAAGTATGAAAAATATAATATTTTAGGTATTCTAAGAATCATGNCTCATTGTCAAGTAGTCAGTTCGCTGAGGGCGTTACTCTCACTCCCAAAAGCAAGACCATTAAAGGGAAGATGCTTTGCTGGAAGAAGGCTCCAGGCTGTGAGAGAATCCCAAACTCCTCAGGGAGCAAGCCAGAAACAGCAAAGACAAGAAGAACAAGCAAGAAAAACAAGAAGAACAGCAAGAAAACCCCAAGAAAAGTCCAACCAAACCAATAAAAAACAGAATCAAAGCGAGGAAATATAACAAACAGTTTTTCTGCTTCAAACCCGTTATGAAGGAACCTCATCTTCCTGATACTTGAGCTGTCTGTACCCTCATATCCCCTCTTGCTATCACAGAGGGATGTGGACCCAAAGGATCTTCCAAAAAATTAGAATAGTGGGTGTAAATACACTTAAAAAAAACCTGTTTATTTATTTAATTTGAGAGAGAGAGAAAAAAAGCCAGAGCAGCGGAGAAGCAGAGAGAAGGTGCAGGGGGAGAAGCCTAAGCATACTCCATGCACATTGTGGAGCCCAATGCAGGGCTCCATCTCAAAACTGTGAGTGAGATCATGACCTGAGCCAAAACCAAGAGTCAGACGCTTAACTAAGCCACCCAGGCACCCCATAAATTAACTTTTTAATTTGGTGTTGTTTGGGCTCCATTTTATATTGCATGCTCACAGGTACATATCCTTTGGCTGGTGGCTTCCAGTTCTTTCTTATCTGACCTGGTACCGGCACATCTAGTTTTCACTACATTGTGGATTCTGACCACAAACATTGGTTCCTTCTTCTGCTTTTCAGTGTACAATGAGTGTGCTAAGATTCATATCATCTGTAATAATAGGAACAGCGATAATGTAATATCTAAAGAGATAAAGTGATAATGTTCATATGAGTTCCTAGTCTCTTGGATCTTTGAAATATCACTTCTATTGACATACTTCTGCTATTTTTCTGTCACCCATTTTGTTCCCTAAATGCTGCTTTGATCTTTTTGTTAAAACAGATTAGATGGATAAAGTGCCTGGGTTTATCTTGCAAATGTCATAATTCCCATTTGAATTTTAACCGTGGACAAATTCTATACATGATGCAGTGAAATAATAGGTAAATTTTAGACAGCCAATGCAAGTTCCAAATTTAGTCCCTCTAGTTAGTAGTGGTAGGACAGAAGACAGAAGGAAAAAAAAATGAAAAAAGCACACCCTCTTGGATTTTGTAGGAAGCCTGCACTTTAAGTGCATCTAATCATTCTCTGAGCCAGTCCCTATGAAAAAGCAGTATTATTTGCTATGAGCCAGACTTAATAGTTTATACAGCTATTTTTCACGTCAGAATACATGCTTTCTCAGAGATAGGAAGAGAAATTTGTCTTACAAGGGTGCACAACTTTATTCTGTTGGTTCTATTGAACTATTTTATTCTCTGATTGATATTATAATTGTGCTTCTTCTCCCTATAATGGCCCTTGCATTTGACTAATAGCAAGAACAGATTGCCCCAACCTCCAAGCAATTCTGCCTTCAAAGACATCCTTTCATTTTTGCACACGTCTCAACAAATGTCATCTAAATGAACGAAAAAATGAATTTTTTATTTAATGATTCTTCTGTCTGAAATGAGGAACTATTATTAATGTTCTTGCTTAAAATACATTCTGTACC
Source organism: Crocuta crocuta (assembly GCF_008692635.1). Classification (NCBI taxonomy): domain Eukaryota; kingdom Metazoa; phylum Chordata; class Mammalia; order Carnivora; family Hyaenidae; genus Crocuta; species Crocuta crocuta. Next base: position 7,089,984 of record NW_027528624.1, on the reverse strand, counting down.
TCAGAGCAAGATCTTGACAATCACATTAGGTAAGGAGCACAACCAACAAGGAGCCTCACTGACAATCGCCTCGTGAAGACCCTTGCCAACGTCGATCCCAGTCCTTTAGTAGGGTTCCTTGACTTCCTTTCCCCAAGTTTGCACAAATACTATTTAAATCTCTGTCACCTCTTAGGAAGAACGGATCCCATACATTTCTTTACCACTATATGAAGTACTTTACCTTATTTATTGTTTTTCATTAAAATTTTTAATGTTTATTTTTGAGAGAGAGAGAGAGAGAGAGAGAGAAAGAGAGAAAGAACAGGAGAGGGGAAGAGAGAGAGGGAGACACAGAATCTGAAGCAGGCTCCAGGCTCTGAGCTGTCAGCACAGAGCCCGGTGTGGGGCTTGAACCCACAAACCACAAGATCATGACCTGAGCTAAAGTCAAACGCTTAACTGACTTATCCACCCAGGTGTCCCACATCATCTTATTTGCCTTAATTTTACTTGTTTTTTTGGGGGGGAAATGGCCTCTTCGCTTTGTACTTAAGATTTGGTAAGTAAGTCAAAACTCACTTTATCCAGGATGCTGATTATTTTATGAAAATTAATTTCTTCATTTTTGATTCCTAATCACTCGCTAATTCCATTAGATATTGCTTGGTGTTTGCCAGGCAATAATAAAAATAAATAATAGCAAACAAATAACGTTTACTACAATGAAAAAACTCTTGTAAAATTCTCCATTTTCAAATAAGGAAAGGCCAGGCACAGAGTCATTACACAGAGTCAAACAGAAACACATGTCAGAGCCAAAGTTCAAATCCAGGCTCTAGTTCTAGGTCTATTTGCAGGGGACCAGTAGTTTTGCAGATGGCAATGCTCCATATGAGAGTGGTTTAATTTTTTTAAATTGTATGTCCGAAACACTCTGATAGTTTCTCATGTGTTGTTGCTGCTTGAGGACGTTCATGGGGGGATGTTTCCTCGGAGAGCAATCCATAAGCACTCTCAGACCCCTTGATTTCATTATATCTGATATTCCAGCCCCTTAATTTCATATATACAGTTTTCAAAAAATTCTCAAAATTTTGCACCTTGTGTAAGAAGGAAGTATATAGCAATCCATGCCTTCCTAAAGAAGGGAGAAATGTCTTAAATACACAACCTAACCTTATACCTAAAGGAGCTGGAAAAAGAACAGCAAATAAGGCCCCAAACCAGCAGAATAAGGGGAATAATAAAGGTTAGAGCAGAAATCAATGGTATCAAAATGAAAACAAAACAGTAGACCAGATCAACAAAACCAGGAGCTGGTTCTTTGAAAGAATTAACAGTTGATAAACCCCTAGTCAGAGTTATCAAAAAGAAAAAGGAAAGGATCCAAATAAATAAAATCATGAATGAAAGAGGAAAGATCACAACCAATATTGCAGGAATACAAACAATAATAAGAGAATATCGTGAACAATTATATGCCAAAAAATTGGGCAATCTGGAAGAAATAGACAAATACCTAGAAACATACAAACTACCAAGACTGCAACAGGAAGAAATAGAAAATCTGAACCGACCCATAACCAGTAAAGAAATTGAATCAGTAGACAATGCTAAATCTTAAATATACATTTTATTTAATTTCTTTTTTGTTGTTTTTGTTTGTTTTTAATTTATTTCTGAGAGAGAGAAAGAGACAGTGTAAGCAGGGGAGGGTCAGAGACAGAGAGAGAGATACAGAATCTGAAACAGGCTCCAGGCTCTGAGCTAGCTGTCAGCACAGAGCCTGACACAGGGCTCGAACCCACGAACCGCAAGATCATGACCTGAGCTGAACTCGGATGCTTAACCGACTGAGCCACCCTGGCGCCCCTTATGTAATTTCTTTACATGTCACTGTAGACTACCTCATTAACTTGGTTCCTCATTCCTAATACAGTTTAACGTATAGATGCTATTTAAACTACCTTACTGTTTTTATTGGGTTTCCCTAAAAGCAGAGCCTGAGACTTAGTCTTTAAATAATTCATTTGTGAGGTGATACGGAAATCACAGTGAGGAGCTGGGAGAGTAAGACAGGGAATTAAGGAAAGCTGATACAGAATGGGTAGTTGACCTTGTAGTGTCGCAGACAGTGGGGGCACAGTTCACTGGGCATTTGAGGAATCATGGAGAATTCCTTGTAGACATGTCCCTCCCAAGGATAAGAAGCTGGAACATGCCCTATTGGTTAAGAATTGCTTTTTGGCACCATAGAGTTATGCTTCCATCCAGGCTATGGTTTTGGAGCATGCCCTAAAGCAGGGAAGCTCTGAAACCCCATGGGGTCTTTTGAGACAGGGTGCTGGGAATGTGCAAGAGCTGTCCACTGCAGCTAAGCTGAGATAAATTAGAGCATAGGGGTATGGCCTGGGACACAAATGGCATCTGCTACAGTCCACCCCTTAGGTTGCTCAGCTCTCTCTGGGCCCTACATTAAGTACTACTTTGTGACAGATTATTTTCAAGGGAGTGGCTTACTGCAATAATAAAAAGAAGAAGAAGGAGAAGGAGAAGGAGAAGGAGAAGGAGAAGTGGTAGGACCAGATTCAGCAGTTGGTCCTGAGACCATAATTAATAGTCATCAAATTCCATCTTCCCCATCCCCATTCTAGGTTTCCCTTACCCTCAGCCAATACTGACTGGTAGGTTTCTTGTTTGGTGCATGGCCCAGATCTCCATTCCTGGGTATCTAAACCCTTGGCAGGCTATGGTACCTTCAGTTGCTTACTGTTAACACCATAAATAATCATAAAAAATCACCAAAAAATCTCCATGTTTCAGATGTACTCTATCTTGACAACATTATGTAGTAGCAACTCTCACCTCTCAAGATGATCAAGGCTGGTCATTTTTTTTTTCCAGTTTAGTAACCTGTTTCTTTTTCTGCTTATGTAACTGCAAGCAAGGGCTCTAAGTAACTAGGGAGTAGTCATAGCTCCAAGCTCGGTCGAGCCCTTACTCTGTCCCCAGGTTCCTGGGGCCCCAGCTCAGGAACCAGTCCTTCATCATCTGTACCAAGAGTTGAGTGAATGAAAAGCACCAGTTCTGCAAGTCAGTCATTGACGGTAAGAGGGACAATTCCATTTTGACCTCTTGTTTCTCAGACCTTTTTATTCTAGTTGTTGGAGACACCACCATCATAGGTCAGTCACTGGTCAACGAGATCCTGTCCCTTAACTAAGCATTAAACAGGCGCTTCCAACAGCCTGTTAGGTTGGCTGCTTCCACATGATGCAGCATAGTATTAAGTCAGTGGGACCTTTGATCCTACTTCCCATTGCATTACTTGCTTCACCAGGAAGAGTTTTTCGATTCCGTGCAATGGCGCGTGTGCTCCCTTTTTGGAAAATCAGGAACTCCATATGCTCTTGAGTAGTGGTGCTGGCAGATGCATTGTAGGCAAGGAAAGCGAGTCCATATCTGAAGCATGAGCACTTCAGTAAGGACAGATCGCCTCCTCCTCCTGAGTAGAGGTTTGTATGTAATCTGCAACCCATGGAGTGAAGCCCAGGGCCTGGCTTTCAGCAAAACATCCCTTGTGGCTCTGGATATGAGCTTTTCTTCCGTGTTGTCCCATAGACCTTTTCACTTTCACAGCATACCTTCATCTGTCCAAGAGGTGTGGTAGAAGCAGGTATGCTAGCAGATATGGTATGGGGCAGAGAATGTGTTTGGCCATCACTTAGCAAAAAATTCAAACTCTTATGTGGCTGAAACATCCCAACCTACATGATCTACTTTGTCTATTTCTCTGGTCCCTTCAGAGATTCCACTGAAGGCCAAGATTCATGTGGGCAAGGGTATGGTCAGTACTGCTTGCTTCTCTACCCACAGTATCTAAAACACTGTAGGACCCTTAGTAGGTGCTGGAAATATATGAGAACAAATAAGTCATATACCATGTATCTCTTTGCTCACTATGTTCTGACTACAAGCAACCTCTTTTTGTTTCTCCAACTTAAAATCTCATTCTCTCCTCTGGGATCTGGGCATAAGCTGTTTCTGCCTGATACACCCTCCCCCCAATCACTGAGCAGAGGGCACATTTCATCAGTCTGTGAGAAACTTCACTGTTGTTCACTCAGAGAGACTTACTTTGTTAACCTATTTTAACTCATCTCCTTTAATTACGTCCTAACACATTTTTATACTTTATATGTGGGTATCTTTTATCAGGAGCTATAATTAACTTGTTAACTTACTGAGATGACCTGTGTCATCTTCCTAGGACATAAAGCCCATGGTGGCAAAGTTTGTCTCCTATTACAGCTAGATCCTTTGCACGTTGACGCTGCCGCCAATACTGGGTACTCAAAGGATATTTTATTGAGAGGTTGAAGAGCCCTATTCACTTAACTCATGAAGAACTATACTTCTTGTCAGAGGGTTTAGCCTTTCTTTGAACACCCATGATGCTTTTATCCCAGGCGGTTCTTCTTTACCAGATACTTGGCAATCCTATTAAAAAGGATGCACTATACCATAATCCCCAGATCTTTCTATGAAACTTTTCAATAAATAAGAATAATATGAACACCAACCCATTCTTTCACACGGTGCCTAATTGCATTGAAAGTGTTGTGGACTTCGGTCAATAACACCCCAATTGTCCCCCACATCTTTTCAACTCCCTTGGGTGATTGCCTCTCTGCCCTAAATGATGAATGGACATTCAGCATAGTTGATGGTCCAGTTAGGGAGATCTTGGTATCGACCACTTGTGAAGAAGCATTTCCAACTTGCCCATTGTAGAGTTCAAGGTAGGGGTTGATTAATCTCCTTCTATAAACACTGAGGAGGAATTAACTTAGGTTCTCAGCCCTGCTTCCTTATTCTGGAGAGAATCATTACTTCATAGTCATCATGGTCTTTCTTGCTCTCTTCTTCCATTCTATTATCCTTAAACCATTTTTTTCCTTTAAATTCTGAAGCCTCCCTTAAAGAACTCTGCAGCACTCAAGAAGCTAGGGTTTCTAGGTTATATTTAGGAATTCACACTGTGAGCATCCCCCTTCACACTTGGTCTAATTCTCCATACTTAAAGAGCTGCAGTAACCTTTTCGCTTCTGCCAGTTAGACAAGCAGATTGTTTCTCTTGTTCATCCACACACATAGCATTTCCTGCTCTTTCCCAAGAAATATATGTAGGTTTCTTTGGGGTCATCACATCCTTTCCTCCTTCAGCTTATTTTTCCTAATCCATGTATGCATGTTGTCATAATTGCTTTTTAAAAAACTATGAATAATTATTTGAGAGATTTACTGGTGTCCATATTTCTGTGTTAGAGGTGTAACTCACAAGGAAGCCTTTTTTCTCTTTGCTGGACTTGCCATTAGTATCAGTCTTTAAAATGTGCTTTCTTTTGGGGTGCCTGGGTGGCTTAGTCGGTTAAGCGTCCGACTTTCACTTAGGTCATGATCTCGCGGTTCGTGGGTTCGAGCCCTGCGTCGGGCTCTGTGCTGACTGCCAGCTCAGAGCCTGGAGCCTGTTTCAGTCTGTGACTCCCTCTCTCTCTGACCCTCCCCTGCTCACGCTGTCTCTCTCTCTCTCTCCTAGAAATAAATAAAACATTAAATTTTTTTTTTAAATGTGCTTTCTTTTTCACTGAAATTATTGAAGCTATTGAGACCTAGACTTTTGCTCTCTGAAGATCTAGATTTCACTCCCTGTCAGTACAGTTAAAAGCCAGTCCTTATGATCCTCTGCAGCATTTAGTCTCATTCTGCAGACACACCAGGGATCGAGTCCTATCGCCTCCCCTAAGTCTCGCTGTCTCATATACTTTGTCATCTACGATACAGTGGATCTCAAATAAGAGGAAGTACATAGTTTCTAAATGTGTGTTGGCTCCAGAGAGTAGCATACACCTTTACTAGGTCACATCATACAAAACAAAAACGATCTTTTGAAGAGAGAGATAACTTTAACACCTACGTTCCCACACAAATTTTTTCTGGGTATGGTTCCAGCCAAAGATGACTATATTTCCTATGAATTCTAGACTATCTGGCTAACATAGACATGGCTTACGTTGTTAATGTTGGTGCTCACCCTGTTCCAGTGTGGTGTAAATTACAGAGGGCAAGTTAGACATCAGCAAAGCTCTGTTTTAGTGGAGTTCTAAGGAAATAAACAGTGCAGATAATGATGTACATAGTTTTTCATTAATTAAAAAACTGTGTGTGTGTGTGTGTGTGTGTGTGTGTGTGTATTCATTCCAAGGGGAGTGGAAATAATGATCAATCCCTGCATGCCCAGTATGAGGGCTTTCTGAGGGCCTTCAAGATTCAAATATGCAAATCTAAATGCAATACTTGTGTTAAAGGGCCAGAGGTGACTGTAATAACTTGGCCATAGTGACCAGATATCTTTGTTTAGAATAAAAATCCCTAATGTTTGTTACATTACATTTTATTTTAGTTTGGTGAAGGCAGACCAATTAAAACAATATTAATTGCAGTCAACTGAATAGAAAAACAGGGTTATGAGAAAGAGTGGGAGAATGAACAAACAGAACCCAAGCAACAGAACTCTGAAGCGACAATGATCGTTATAGCGGGTGTAAAGTGTAACACGCCCCCAGTGTGCTTTCAGCGAAGCAAGGATGTTCCTTTTCCCTTTGAGAAAAAGGAAATGGGGCTGGATTTGAAACCGATGAGGGCACGGGAGGCTGTGCTGTGGAGGGAACAGGAGGAGGAGAGAGAGAAGATTTTTCTTTGGTGGGTAGTTCAGTGAAGACTGAAACTTGAGCCTTGGTACCATAGACCAATAGTTCTTGGACTTGGGGATTTTTTTTAAGGTTATATTTTGAAGATCCTCAAATATACAGAAGTTGAAAGACTTGTGCAGTGAACATCCATCTACACTCCAACTAGATTCTGCAACTTACGTTTCTGCATTGTTAACTAAATATCCACCTATCTACCTCCATCCATTTCAAGAATCCATTCTATTTTTGGTGCATTTTCTAATGTGAGTTAGAGACATAGCTACACTTTAAATACTTTGTCATGGATATCATGGTGAGTTTAATATTTGTCTATAGTTTATAGCTTTTTAAGGTATATTTCATATACAATGAAATGCTGCGAATTTTGTCAAAGGCATACACCTGTTTAGCTCAAACCCAGATTTATCTACCAAATGGTAACCATCTTCTCAGCGTGCCACCATGGCCCTTCACAGCTAATTCCTGACCTCCACCCACAGGTGACAACTTTTCTGATTTTGTACTTACCGTATATTATTTTCCTATTCTAGAACTCCATGTAGAATCATGTCCTGTGTACTTGGTTAAGTCTTTTTTTGCTCAGCAAAATGTGTTTTAAGTTTTTCCTTTCTCTTGTGTCTTAGTAGTTTATTCCTTTTTACTGATTGGTAGAATTCTATTCTCCTGGATAGCCCTGGGCTATCTCTAGTTTTTGAACATTATGAATAAAGCTCCTTTAAATCATTTTTATATCAGTCCTTTTTGGACAGATATTATTTCTTTTGACTGAATACTTAGCAGTGGAATTGTTGGTCCAAAGAGTATTTGTGTTTCACTTTTTTAACAAAGGTCAATCGCTTCTTGGTCTTTTGGCTAAGGTCAAGTGTTATGACAAGGGCCAGATGTCTTCCCAGAGAGGTTGTGCCCGTTGACACTCCCAACAGATAGAATGTAGGAGATCCAACTGCTCTACAATCTCTGATCTTGATATTCTTTAATTCTGGTGGACTTGCAGTGGTAGCTCATTGGGATTTACCCAATGACTGATAATTCCATGACTTTTCTTAGATTTCTGGGTGATCCATATTTTTTCTTTTGTGATGTCTCTGTTCTTATATGTTGATCACTTTTAAATTATATATATATATATATATATATATATATATTGCAGAGTATTTGTATATATATTAGATGCCAGCACTTTGTCACATATATGTTTTGTGTCTATTTTCTGACAGACTGTAGGTTGTTAATCATTTCCTTAATATCATGTTTTGAGCATCAGATGTTTTAAATTTTAAATTTATTACCCTTTTATGGTTATTGCCAGAGACTGTCAAAGAAACCTTTGCATAATATTCAAGTCATGAAGTATTCTCCTTTGTTTTCCTCTAGAAGCTTTATAGATCTGCCCTTTACATTTAGATTTAAAATCCAGCTCATATTAATTTTATGATGGTGATAGGTATGGATATCTAGGTGGATACACAGTTGTTCATTTCCCCAAATGCCCATATATGCATAGATGTATTTCTGGACTCAAGATCACAATAGCTCTGTTTTTGTAGAGAAACACCCTAGAGATATCATTAGTAATACTTGACCACTTTGTTTTTGACATGATACCTTCAGTCCTTCAGTAGATTTTCCAGGATCTTTGACATAAGATCTGGAATTACCACAGTAGTTGTATACTGCATAGAAAATACTTAGTTTCTTATATGTGTGAAAATTAACATTACTATTTTTTTAGTAAAATTATTTTTTATTGTGGCAAAATACACACAGTATGAAATTTACTAATAGTTTTAAATGTATAGTTAATAGTAGTTACTACATTTATATTGTTGATATGTTGTTATGCAACCATCACCATAATCAAAATTCTTAATTGCAAAAAAAAACTTTTTATCTTACAAATATGAAACTTGATACCCATTAAGTGATAAATCTATATTCTCTCCTTTTCTTCAAAGCCTGTCAAGTACCATTCTACTTCCTGTCTCTATAAATTTAACAAGTCTGGATAACTTATAAAATTATAATCATACAGTATTGGTCTTTTTGTAACTTTTTTAATTCACCAAGAATAATATTCTCAAGATTAATCCATGCCAGCAGTTGTAGAAGGGAGAATTTCCTCCTTTCTCAAGATTGAGTAATAATCTATTGTATGCATATAACATTACTATTTTTTAATAGAACTATTCCTCCAATGTCTTGGTAAACTTCGTAGAAAACTTCAGATGTCATATAGGCCTCTATGTTGTTCCATAACTCACAAACCTTTCTGCTATGCTTTATTGCAATAAACATTTCAACATAAACACAATTTCTAAATTCCAATCAGTGCCATTTCTTGAGATTTCTTTTATTGTATAACAAAATTCCAGGGTATCACATAGACTAAGGCATTCCCATGCATAACATCCTCTGTCTACATATAAAAAGTGCAAAGATGGGCCACTCAAAAACTTTGTTTAAACAATACTAATTAGCAAGTTCCATTTGGCCATTGTAAAATAACAACTATTACATTTCTACTTGATTTGACCTAGCATTTCAGCAGCTATTATTCCACACAGCAAATGCCTCATCCATTTCTACACAAACAAACTTTCTCAACCTCACATAACTTATTCCTCTTTAAGTGCTCTCTTACATAAATCATTTCTGCCCTCATTTCCATCTTTGGCTCACAAGTGTGCATTCCTAAATGTTAGTCATTCACAGAGCAGAGCTATTCTTCCAAGGCGGTGGGGTTGGTTTAATTGGAACGTAAGACCTGTAGCTGCTGGGGGGAGGGGGCATGCACACGGAGCCTAATTTCACATTTGTGGGTGCAGGGGAGGAGACACGCTGGGCACCATGACTGGTGGTGGATTGCTGCAGAGAGGATGTAACTGTGCACAGGCTCCCCTCCTTCACCCACCTTCTCTCCTAACAGCACTGTTGGGCTGAACTCTGCTTCCTAGAGGTGTCATACTGCTTTCTGGGGCTGCTCAGGGCAGTGCAATATGGTGCAATCCTTTTCTAGGTAATTGTCCTGTTTAAAACTATTTTTCAAAAGAATGATTTCCTGGCTGTTTCCATATAGTCAGCTGGGTTTTTGTGCCTGCTTTTCATTGTTCAACTGTAGCAAGGATTACCTGTTTTTCTCTTTTCTCTGTTCTTTTGTTCTTCTCTGGTTGGAAGACATCATACATATTAAGTTTTCTTTCTTTTCATACCTCATAGTATTTATGGATTTTAAGAATGTCACTTGGCTAAAATGGAGCAGCGTGTTATATAATATTATACAAATTAAAAGCCATAATTATTAGGAAAATGCTATAGGGCTTTTTGGCAGTTCATACATTGCATTTGATTAATGAGAAATAATGACAAACAGCATTCTTTATAGAGAAAATGTGTTTGTCATATTCAGCTCCTTAAAATAGACATGATTCATAGGTAAAATGTCCTATGATTTCTCTCCCTAGCACAGACATAAAATTCATTGCCTCTTCTGTATGGAAACGAGAATGACTTACAGGGGAAGTGAGAGACATTGGCATAATTGTCCTCAAAGCCCAGACACACATGGCATTTTGAGAAATTTCAAGTTAGTGCTCATTCGATGAAATGATAGATTATAAGCAAATAATAATATCTCAGAGGGGCACTGAAGTCCTATGAGGAATGTTTCTTTAACCCAGGTTGGTAAGATCTAGGAAGAATTGTTTTTGTAGAGTGTGTGTGTGTGTGTGTGTATGTGTGTGTGTGAAATGTCTAATGGAGATAATATGTTCCAAATTATGTTTCAGTCATTCTTGCTGAGTTAGTCCATTTGTAAATATAATTTTATTTCTACTTCATCAAAGCTTCTCGATTACCTTTGAAAGGATAACACTCTGCTCATGCTAGGCGGCACGCACTGCCTTCCCAGAGCACATATTGCTATTGGACGCCAAGTCTCCTGGCTCAGTGTCCTCCTCACACCTTCCAAAGGATAGTGCTATAATCTCTTCTCTGGGAAGCCCTCTGGGGTGTGTGCACATGACCAGGCCATGACTGGCCTTCACAGATAAACCTGTGAGCTCTGGTATAGCTGTACCTGATTCTAGACAGACTTCTCTCCTTCCTTCTTCTCCTTAGAACCCGAGGGTTTCAGAGTTATGCATCCTTTCTCAAAGCTGAGTGGGTCCAGAGCCATCCATGACCTATAAACTGAGGGGGCTCCTGACACTGACTTCTCCTTAGAGACGCGTCTTCCTTTGCCCAGTCCTTTTGTCACCCCCGGTTGATAGACAATAGCACCTTAAAGGAGAATTCTTTAAGTGCCAGGACATCAGATGTTTTAACCAGTTCTTAATAAAATGGATAAACAAATAAAAAATGTTCTGATCTGGGAACTTTTAGGGGCATCGGGGGTATCTCTTATAGTGGATCGTTTTTAGAAAATTAAAGCTACTTTCCTGGCTATATCTTTCTCATAATAATAAGCTGCTTTGTGAAAATCGAATTTGCCATACCGTTATGCCTGTGGTTCCTGTTAGTAAGACCATAAAGGTACAAGAATTATAGTATAACTGCGGGCAGCAGGAATTCTAGGCATTGTGAGAGATGATGGCAAATAGACGACAATGCGATTCCTTCTAAAGGATCCAAATCCTCAATACATCTTCACTACTCTTTGTGGAACATATGATCTCATGTTGATATTTTCTGTCGCAAAATAATGCCGTATGGAGCATAAGACATGCAAATATTCATGGATCTTAGGAAATCTTTCATATCTCTCATTGGAACCTGGGTACCAAGTCTAGAAGCTTCCCTAACCCTATGACATCCATTTACCCCATGAAAGGATTGACGATTTATATTGTCACTAAGCCATCCTTAGATTCTATCTTGTCATTAATGATTAATAATTAGTTTCCTAATTCAAAATGTCATGTTCCTAGGGAGAATCCAGAAACTTGATTAAAATGTCAACTCAATAAGTATTAGTTTTATTAATACTATGTGTAAAGTACTCTGCTGAGTGATCTAGAGAATAAGGAGGCAATAGGATGAAATACCTGTCTTCAGGAATTTAATATCTGTGGATTGGGGCATATGCATAAATAAGGGTGATGTGAAGAAAAATATAAAGCCCCATAAGATAAGCATTAATGCTATTACATTTCCAGAAAGCAGTGCTCACACATGAGTATCTATGTGGTATGCATAGAGTGTTAGGAAACAGAAAGGAATATTTAAGATAGAATTAGAGAAGATAGGTAGAGGTTACTAGACCTCTACTACTGGTGTTTTTATTGCACACAGCCTGCTTCTGATGGGCTCCAAGGGTAAGTGTGGGAGAGTGATATGCTAACAGGTACAAGTGCACAGGTACGTGGCTTAGGGCTAGGGTTAGGGCTAGGGTTAGGGTTAGGGTTAGGGGTTAGGGGTTAGGGTTAGGGTTAGGGGTAAGGGTTAGGGGTAAGGGAACTGTAGATGACCCTGAATACCAACATGGAGGTTGACCTTAATTTGGTAACTAGAGGGAAGCTGATGACTATTCGTGAACAGGAGAGTTTTGTGGGTGCTTTAGCATGAACACTCCATGGGGTGTATTATGGCCTGGAGATGGAAAGAGTCAGAATGTGTTGCTTGGAGACAAGTATGAAGACCAAAGTTGTCCTGGTGACAAGTAACTGGGACCAGAGAATGTGTTTTTAGGAGCTGAGTGGGAAAAACGAAAAGTATAAGAAGAGGGCGGGTGAGAAAGGTCGTCCGGAAGCCACGGAAGCCCAGTCAGATAAGAGGGAGGTGGGCACCTGTGCCAGATTCTGTGGACAATATCAGGAAGAACAGGTGCCTAAGGAAGATATTTTTAAAAATTCTCCTAGGGACGCCTGGGGAGCTCAGTCAGTTAGGCTTCTGACTTCAGCTCACGTCATGATCTCACAGTTTATGAGCTCCAGTCCCACATCAGACTCTGCTGACAGCTCAGAGCCCAGAGCCTGCTTCAGATCCTTTTTTCTCCCCCTCTCTCTGCCCCTCCCCGACTCACCCTCTGTCTCTCTGTCTCTTTCTCTCAAAAATAAATAATCTTTTAAAAAATCTAAAATAATCCCCCTAAATTGCTCATCAGATTACAAATGTTACCATTTGTAAAATAGATGCAGAATATTTTAGTACTTTCTCCGGTTGAATAATTTATATACTAAGCATAATTTTTGGTCCTATTTGTAATTTTTTAGTGTTTAATTTATTTTTAAGAAAGAGACAGAGTGTGAGTGGGGGAGGGGCAGAGAGAGGGAGATATAGAATCCGAAGCAGGCTCCAGGCTCTGATCTGTCAGCACACAGCCCAACGTGGGGTTCGAACTCACCAACCATGAGATTGTGACCTGAGCCAAAATCACACACTTCACTGACTGAACCACTCAGGGGCCCCTATAAATTTTGTTAATGCTTATTTATTTGAGAGAATGCAAGGGTCGGGGGGTAGGGTGCAGCCAGAGAGAGGGAGACACAGCATCCGAAGCAGGCTCTAGGCTCAGAGCTGTCTGCACAGAGCCCAACGTGGGGCTCCTACCCACAAACCAGGAGATCATGCCCTCAGCCGAAGTCAGATGCTTAACTGAATGAGCCACCCGGGTGCCCCTGGCGGTATTTAATGTCCATAATTAATCAATATACATGACACAAAGGGGGCTCACTTGAGCAATTCCAAATTTTATCCATACATATAGTCTCATATGATTTTAACCAGTTTTATGTATTGTTTTAAGTAGGACACCTCTTCCTCAAGTAGGTGGTAAGCTTCTGAAATGCGGGCGCTCTTTTCTCCTTTTAACACCTACAGTAGTGCTGAATGTGACTAAGCACTAGATGCTTAATGATTCATTTATAGTCAAATAATTGTGATAAATAGATCAGGCAGTTTTGTGTTCTTTTCTGCTTTTGTACAGTCATAATGACTTTGCCCACTTAAAACTTTGACCTTGGACACTGTACCAGATGAGCACCGTGTCTCAATGAGGCGAGAAAGGTATGAGCTGCATATTTCAATATGCAGAACCACTATGATGGGAGATAGAGACTCAGCATGCAGTGTTTCCTGAGGAGAATGAAGAGACCAACCATTGAGACAGAAAACTGAATTTATTATTTTAAACTATATGATAGATCACATCCATCATCCAGATAGGAAAGCTTCCTAATGGTATTCCTTTTTCAAATTTTAGTTATTTAGCAAAATCTTGCATTATATTACCCTGGTTTAATCAATTACATAGGAATTATTGGAAAAATCTGTTTTGTCCTGACAATTATTATCTGGTCCATGAGATGGCTTCTGATAGATAATCAAAAGCAATAGACATCTAACAAGAAATCACCAGAAAAAATATCACAGAAGCATTTAATATTAAACCAGATATTAAATTAAAAAAATAATACATGTTTTTATTATATAATATAAGCTTTGGATAAAATACAGGGACCACTAAAACCTCAAGTCTACAAAATGCATGCCAATCAAGAGTAAGAAGTTGAGGGGCACCTGGGTGGCTCAGTCAGTTAAACGCCCAACTTCGGCTCGGGTCACAATATCTCGATTCGTGGATTCGAGCCCTATGTTTGGCTCTGTGCTGACAGGTAGCTCAGAACCTGGAGCCTCTCTTTGGATTCTCTGTCTCCCTCTCTGTCTGACATTCCCCTGCTCATGCTGTCTTTCTCTCTTGCTCTCAAAAATAAACATTAAAAAAAAAAAAGAGAGAGTAAGAAGTTGAAATAGGCTGCAGTTGGGAGGGAATGAAAAGCCCTAATTTTCTGATTGTGTCTTGGTTCAGGGCATCTAACTAGTTTTGCATGATGGTCCCAGAAATACCTAGAAAAACTATGGGAGAACATTTTTAAATTAATTTAATCTATCTTCTGTGCTCTGTCTTAACCTTATCAAATTAAAAAATAATTCCAAAAGAATGTCATCTAGGCCACTTTGGATGTCCTTTGAATGTTCTGTGTATGAACTAAATTTCCTAAGCATGTGGGGGGGACCTCTTATGTCCTGGGCCATGTTGTGGGTTCCGGTGATGAAGAGACCAATTGTGTTTTTGTGTGTACTCGGAGTGCACATTCTAGCTGGAGAGGCTGTAAAATAAAGTATTTCTAGTGTAGAAGATGTACTTGCTACACATTCAGCATGAACAGAATGCATTAGTGGCCTCCTTGAGGAAGTGAGTCATCCTGGTGGGAAGAAAGTTAAGTGAGGAGGAGGAAGCCAGGCCTGAGAAAACCACAGGTATAAAACAAACAGAACCCGCAACTGGTATAAATGTTGGAAGCAGCACCATATCTTGTAGGAGGATGGTGCCTTAGAGGTGGAGCATAGCTTACAAAGGTGTGTGGGACCAGGGCTTGGAGGAAAGGTCTAGAGAGAATAGATCAAAGAGGTGAGTGGGAAGGTGATCTGAGATCTGGAAACACAAATGCAGCCCCCAGACGGCTTGCAAATAGGTTTTCTAGGTCACCCGGATTAAAATTTATCACAAGGCTTAAAACAAGTACCAGTTGCTAACCCAATAGTTTAATCTTTTCTGCTCTACTATGAAAAAAAAAAATGAGTTGGTGCCAAAGATTGATGTATAGGATGTTCACAAAATGTTATTCATGACTGGGAAATGGAGACAACTTGAGTTCCCAGCATCAAAGAGATAGAATGTTTAGGTAAATCAAGCATCCAGAAAGAGCCACATGACCTGGAAACTTGAGAAACTGCATATTTATTGCATCCAGTTCTGTTCCTCCTGTGGAGAAAAGGAGAGAAAATTCTCTGCCTACCTGAGTAGCCTTACATTGGGACAGTTAGATGTAATTTATTGAATAGGACTTACTATTTTTTCATTTTAACTATAATTACCAATCAGTTTTGTTATATTACTTGTTTTGATAATAGTGCCATGGCAAAAATGTACATGGCATATAAGGTTGTAAATATTCAAGAATCAAGATTTAAGTTTAGCTTAACAAAAGAACAAAGAGATCTAGGTGAAGTGGCATATCTGTGACTCACTATTCCTCCCCTACAACTCCTGGCCCCCTTTTATTTTTCTGAGAGAAGTGAAATTGTTTCAGAGGAAGGTCAGTGAAAGGTCCTGTTATTTTCTTCAGTCTCTTGCATTCTGTAGGCTTTATATGTTCTTCCACATGTCGTACTGAAAGCTGTTTCATAATCACTTAACACCTTTAGATCTTCCTTCTTTAATTGAATTTGTGTTTTCTTTGGTTCATTTTTCTCGTATCGCAAAGTTCTGACCACTAAGCCAACCTCAAGATCTACAGAACATGGCTCATGGGATGGACTTTGAAAATGGCTCCTTAGGGTAAAGGGAAGTTTCCCTGAGAATCAAAATTACAGTCAATGTTTGAGTGCATTTAGGCTGTTCAATTCCATTT
This sequence comes from Crocuta crocuta, assembly GCF_008692635.1. Taxonomy (NCBI): domain Eukaryota; kingdom Metazoa; phylum Chordata; class Mammalia; order Carnivora; family Hyaenidae; genus Crocuta; species Crocuta crocuta. Next base: position 7,073,819 of record NW_027528624.1, on the reverse strand, counting down.
TTTTTTCTGCTTGATAGGTGTTACCTTGAAAGTTATGAGGATTTAACTACAAATCTCAAGTTCTTTGATGAGAATAGGTAGGACTTCTGATACAATAGATTTGTATGAGCAGAATGAGTATTAATTTCCCCTGACCTATCTGATTACTTAAGTGATTCTTTCTCAATCATTTTTATAATTCAGGTAAAGATATAACAAAATGTCAGACATTCAATGTCTAAAATCTGCGTAGATGAGGAAGTATTAAAGAATGATAAGCCAGTAGCAGGACATAAACAAATGCTATATTTCATCCATCTCCCTGAGAGAAAGTGATTTTTCTGCAACAACAACTGTATAGGTCATTTTGTTAGTAATTTGCTGAAAAGTGCATAAGAGATTTTGGAAATGCTTGCCCCGTCTAAAATGCAGGGGTGAATTAGTATATTTCACTGTTACTTTCTTTAGGTTCTGTGCCTATGTATTTGTGACAGACTACCTGCCAACGAAAGGAAAAGAGTCAATACTTCAAGTTTCTGTCAGTATAAAATATAAAATAAACATCATTGTGTTCTCCTAAGAAAAGCCTATAAGTATAAGGAAAATAAAATATTTTTAATATTTTGAATTTACTTTTTTACTTAATATTTTGAATTTAGCTTTTTTACTACTGCAGTCAGTTCTGATGCGTAAATAACCGGTAACTTTGCTTTAATGCTCATATAATCATTTCTTAGACAACCCAATTTAATGTTCGTGAGGGAGAAATCAAAGACAAAGGAAGTTCAACAAAAATAACAAGTGTTCAGGACAATACACAGAGCGAGGTAAATGCCCTCTCCTTGAAACATACTTCATCTTATTTTATCCCTTTTATCCCTTTAGATTTGGTGTCACTAGAGTTTCGGACGCTCAGTATTTTCTGGATATACTAACACATTTTTGTAATGCAGCCACGTAACAAGCGGTCCCCTCAGAAACCTGTATTGCAAGATTTGGGGGCTGAACTGGGATGGATTTTTCCTTCCTTACAAGGATGAAACGAGATTTTCCAGTATTTTCTTATAGTTTTTTTCCCCTCGCAGATGTCCTAGCTCTTTTGTTGCTCACATAGCATCCCCTTGAGTAGGATGGGGTGTGCTGTGCAGGGTGGGCAGAAGTCAGAGGGGGTCTGTAGAGGAAACAGACACATCACCAGAGGTATCGGCCTGGACCAACTCTCCAGAGTATAATGAGGGGGTACCAGCCCCTCAGCGTACCCCTCTGCAGAGTTTCATGGTCAAATAAATTCAGAATGTGCTTTATGCGACTTTCCAGTCTTGGACATTTGCAATCATATTAGCATTTTAAAAGCTCTGGTAGGTCAGGCATTCAAAATATCTGTTTAATTTTGTTCAAACAAGTGTTTCCTGAACGTCGCTGCCTACGGAGCCCTTCATCGCTGGTCTCATCTGATCTCACAGAACTCGTTTTCCTGGAACGTATGTTAAGAAAAACTAAATCAGTGTATCTGAAACTTCTCTGACCTTGTCCCAGAGCAAGAGATGGATTTTCCCTCACCATCCAGCCTATATTTGTATGTAGCCGTAACAAAGATTTCAGCGACGTGTTGCTTCCTGTCCATTTATAGATTTCATGATCCATGAATAAGTTGAGCCTTGGCAGTTTAAAACTATACCGTCCTAGACTGGATTGCGAAGTTGTTCATGCGTGTCGTGAGCAACACCTTGTTATTCTTTAGACCTTCCTCACCTTGTGTTCCCTGCAGGCACCAAGCCTTCATTCTTCCTGAGAGGCTCGCTTGTTACCATGAAATACATCTTGTGTTCCCGCAACATGCACGAGAGAGAACTGTAAGCCATGGTGCCTCACTATTTTATCGTTTAAATTCGTTTTCATCTAATTGCAATGGCCTTGATTGAGGTGATGAGGCTTACATGTATAGGAATTACAGGGGAACAATTAAATGCTAAAGCATGGGGCTCCTGGGGGGCTCAGTCAGTTAAGTGTCCAACTTCAGCTTGGGTCATGATCTCATAGTTTGTGGGCTCGAGCTCCTCATCGAGCTCCCTGCTGAGAGCTTGGAGCTCAAGCCTGTGTCTCCCTCTCCCTCTGCTTCTCCCCTGTTGTAGTCTGCCTCTCTCTCCCTCTCTCCCTCAGAAACAAATAAACATTAAAAAAAATTAAATGCTGAAGTTGGAGATTATGGTAGGCTGGAGTGGTCGAGAAGGCTGTCATAGAGAACATGGGGGTTCAGTTGAGTCTAAAAGAATGAGGTGAATTTGGGAGGAGAATTAGAACCTCACAAAGTTAGGAAACACTCATCGTGGAAGACTGGGGAACTGTCACAAGACTTTCACTGATCACCAAAAGCCTCCCCCGCCAAGGTGGTTTATATTAGAAAGGACAATGTATATTTTGTTGGCACATGACAGTTGGTACAGATTGGTCAAGGAAGGACTTAGCACCCTCTCCAACTCTTCCCCTCTAAGCAGGTGGAAGTTATGCCTCGGTGAAAAGTGACCCCTGTCCCTAGGAGTTCCTGCAAAGCCCTCTTATATGAACTCCTTTGGTTTTAATGGATCCCTAATAAGTGAATCTGAGGATACCTAAAGCATTATAAGTATCTGATTTCTTGCTTAATAGCATTCCTTAAAAGAACATTGTATTTGTATTTTAGTAAAACCATCGGCACGACTTAATTATCACGTACCTCTGACCTTAGGTAATGTTTCTTATGTCTCATATCCTTGTCATCTTACAGACAGAAATAAATTCTTCCTCTGTGTGAATAAAAAAGCGCTTTCAAATTGAACATTATCTCATGTCAAGATACTTCTGTCTTCATAACTTTTTCATGTGGGGCTGGCAGGGTGCACACTAGCCTGTGTTCATTGGTTACGGATCATGGTGAATGTTTTGAGGAAATTATGTGTTTCCAAAAAGAAAATTCCTTTGTAATTTTGAACATAGTCACAGGCATAAAACATCACATTATAAAATGTCATTAATTCGGTTTGCTCATGGCCGCCCCATTTTGTGAGAGAATTCTGTAGATTAGATGAGAGGAAAAAAAATCGCTTTTTGACTAAACCTCGTAGCTTCCACCAGAAGCTATTTTAAGAAAGGGCCTGGGAAGTGGAGAAGCTACAAATATGGAGAAGGAGACTGGCATATGTTTAAATCATATGTTTCTAAAGTTTGACTGAGCATGAAATTTCATTTTATAAGAAGGTGCCCTTGGGAACGGAGGAACGAAATGCCGGGCACCTGTTTGATGGCAGGCCAAGCCTTGAGACAAACTCTTGGCCAACTGGGCTGCCGTCTGTGCAGCCCAGATACCCTCCGATTCGGCTCTGAGCGGGAATGGCACGTGCCATTCCCTGAAGACTCGAGAAGGGGCAGCAGCAAGTTCAGCTCACCTCCTGGATCGTCTTCAACTCCTGCGTCCTCCAATACAATGGCATCGTCTGTGTTCCTTCTTCGGTTTCTGCCCCCTTCAGGATGGCCCCTGCTTTCTGACTGCTTCATGTAGATATTGCTAGTGACTCTCGGGAGCTTTGCCAGTTTCTCTCTTACTTTCATGAGAAACTCAATTATGTTACACATAGCACACCGGCCTTACATGAAGTGACATTTGAGCTTTCTTTATAGTGTCCAGCACCCAGGATCGAGGTTCAGAAATTGCTCGACTCACTCCGTAGGACGTAGGGAGGGAAAACCTAAACACAACTGGACAGTTTTCTTAAAATAGATAAATACTTACCCATTTTCAGTTTACACCAAGCACGAGCCAGCCAGAGTGGCTGGAACATTTCCTGTATTACTGGTACCTAAACCTTAGCGGGAACATTTTACCTTGAAAAAGGCTGGCAGGCAAAGCTCAAACTCATTTAGTTTTTCTTCACATCATTTGAATGATTTAGATGTTAATGCGCCTGTGTAATGTGCCTGTGTAAAGGTAGGGCCCAAATGTAATTGTTCTGGATTTATTCTTCCTCGGTGCGGGATCTGCTGCAAAAGCCATACTGTGCTGCATTTTTCTGGCGTGTGCCTTCTTCAAAGTAACAACTCTGATGTTCTTTTCACCTGAGATGAATACTGCCAGGGGCTCTGTGCTCTGGAGCCGGCCTCCAGGAACAAAGCCTTGTGTGGGGGGAGCAGACGAAGATTTTGCCCTCAGGAAACAGTTTACACTTCCCAAGCTCTGGAGAGGGCATAAAAATCAGCAGTGAAAAGAGCAGAAACAGAAAAGCACCCCCTTTCCCAATTCACATACTTTAATTCACATTAAAAATATTTTGACAGTGCCTTTAGAGGATAAATGTGTCTATTACAGATTTAACCACACTTGAAACGTAGCTGTGATGGGTCCTTTTCGCTGTCATCGTTCATCAGGTAATTTAAAAAAATATATCCATCTGTTTCTGAACAGATTTATTTATTTATTTTCCGAGAAGGACACCGCCATCACAGGGAGTCGGTTTGGTGTTGGAAGTACCACCAAGAAGCGAGTTCACTAAATTCCTATTGGATTTCACTGAATTGAGGGATCTACATCTCAGAGGTGGAATCTACCCAAATGTTACATGTTGGAGATTAAGATTCCTATAGTCCTACAATAAAATGCATGGATATAGAGTATGTATAATGTCTAATGCTTTCTAACACAAAGCATCCATTCACAGGGAGGTTANATGTTGCTACACGTGGCCAGATGTCATTCTTTCTCATTGCCATGTAGTATTCCATGGTATAGATAAACCACATCTTCTTGATCCATTCATCAGTTGATGGACACTTAGGCTCTTTCCATGTTTTGGCTATTGTTGAGAATGCTGCTATGAACATTGGGGTCCATGTGCAACAGACACATGAAATGATGCTCAGCATCCCTCCTCATCAGGGAAATACAAATCAAAACCACACTGAGATACCACCTCATGCCAGTCAGAGTGGCTAAAGTGAGCAAAACTCTAAATGCTGGCGAGGATGTGGAGAAACGGGCACCCTCCTACACTGTTGGTGGGAATGTAAACTGGGGCAGCCCCTCTAGAAAACAGTGTGGACGTTCCTCAAAAAATTAACAATAGAACTCCCCTATGACCCAGCAATAGCACTGCTAGGAAATTACCCAAGGGATACAGGAGTGCTGATGCACAGGGGGGTTATTTATTCCGTGCCATGCACTCCAGCACTTCTGGGGTTCTCTAGAATCCTGCCTCCTGGTACCGGCACCAGCAGCCTCACTCCCTGGAGACCCTCCTTTGCTCTGTGCAATCCGGGCTTCTGGCTGGTGCCTGCTGTGTTACTAGGGATAGTAAACAATCCCAGCCTGAAGGACAGGTCATCTCTGAGCTTCTGCCCCCACTATCTCAACCCTCCAACCCTAAAGATTTGGGGACCTTCTTACGCCAGACTAACTGCACTCACTTCCTGTCCTCAGGACATTCCTTTTGCCTCTAACTGCACAGGATAGTAAACATTCCAGTGTTGTTCCCGATTTGACTTTACTCTGAAAAATATACAGTCCTATATTTTATTTAACAAATAAAACAAATCCTATTTTTAAAGCCCCACTAGCAGCTTCTGTCTGACTATTGCCTGTGCTCGTGTATGACCTTGAAGGTGCAAAATAATCGTGGATCGCCCCACCAGAGAGATGGTGTGAACAGAGACTGACTTAAAGTCACAGAAAATGTGACTTCAAGACACAGAAGAAAAGTTGTAGCTTCATGTGGTGTTTCTCTGCATTTGTTCATAACTAGGTCTCTGAATCTTATGCATGAACAAATACGCAGGGTCTTTCTGTACTGGAAATTCCTTCACCCTGGTCACACATGTGAGCAACCTCACTGGTTAACACGCTTGGACCTGAGGTCATCGGATTTTGCCAAGAATTTGTCTTGGCAAGAAGTATGATATGAGCCTCCTAGTGCGTTGTCTCTGCCTCTTGATCCATCCCCATCATGGATGGAACTCTGACCCAGATCTCAGAACTTCCTAAGTTCCTGACTGTTGACCTATCTCGGACCTCAACTGCCCCTAGCCCTTTGGCTTTTTGCAGGGAATAGAAGGGGCATAGTAGACTCAAAAGTATATTCCATATTACAGTTCCCCTTGGGTCTTTGGCTGGGTGTTACTCCTTTATTTCAGGCCTCTTTCTACATTTCAAATATGTGGTAACTGATTTTTTTTTTCCACTCTGGCATGTGTCACCTTTACTTTTATTTATATTTTGTACTAACTTCACAAGATCCTTGTAAGGGTTGAATGGAATAGTACACGTGAATTGGTTAAGATGCAAACAGGGCTGCTGTTATAAAGGACCTCACTATACCCATTGCTTAATCTTGATGGAAGTTTTGTCCCCTCACTTGTGCCAATCTGGGAAGCTGGTCAGAAGCTTATGTGACGTCTCAGTTGTGTCAGGGCCCTAGGCTTCTTCATTCTTGACTCATTGCCATGCCCAGCCATTGTCGTTTACGCAACCATGTGTAACACGAGTCTGTGTTCCAGGTAAAGGAAGGGAGATGGAAGAAGATAGGGTGTTTCTGCTCATGCTCTTGGTCAGACTCTAGTGAGATGGCCCCATCTAGCTTCAAGACGAGAGAAGGGAAATGTAGTCCTTACGTACACTGCCATGTCTCCAGCTAACACTACTATTACCAAAGTAGGAGAGAAACGATATTCTTGGGGCAACTCTTTCTTCTCGCTAAAACATGGAGTGTGCACAGAAGATAGTCATTACTAACAATTGTGACCGTAATTAATACCATTACAAGCCTGAGTGCTTGTAGTTTTGAATCTCCTGAGAATCAGGCTTACTCTGGACACCACCAGCTGCTCATTTCCATGGTAAAAACCCATTTGAGGAGCTCTCTAGAATCACTTGACCCCATGGGGTGCCTGGGTGGCTCAGTCGGTTAAGCGCCCAACTTCGGCTCAGGTCATGATCTCAGGGTTCGTGGGTTTGAGCCCCACATTGGGCTCTGTGCTGACAGCTAGCTCAGAGCCTGGAGCCTGCTTCAGATTCTGTGTCTCCCTCTCTCTCTGACCCTCCCCTTCGCTCTCTCTCTCTCTCAGAAATAAATAAAAACATTAAAAATTAAAAAAAAGAATCACTTGACCCCATCACAGGAGACAAGTATTGCTTCACATGTCAGTTTGAAAGTATAGAACCAGGGGGTTTAGAGGAGAATTAAGTCTTAGCATCCTGGGGTCTTCAGTGATGACTGAACTTCTCTCCAGTGCATTTAGAATGATAGTAGTTATGTACCACACTAGGGAAAGTTGAGAAAATAGTCATTCAAATAACTTTCTTTGTTCTGTGATTCAGATGAGGAACCCTAGTTGAGAAAGGAAATATCTAGGGAGCAAGGCCTTGATTGATACACAAGTTCTGACAGGTTGAAAGTGCATCAGCATGGTTTCTATGTTATAGGCTCTTTTCCTTTCAAGTGTGTGGACTTGAATGTTGGTAAACTCACAAGTCACCGGTCCCCACAGAGCTGAATCACATGGGACAAACCCACCAGATTCCTTTGTGTAAAAACTGGAATATTAGTTGATTGAAATAGAATAAGAACTGAAACAACTCAGGGAGAAGGTAATTGTTTACTCATCGACACATCTTCTCCACTTCTGATCAGTGTTTTGGGGCAGCTCAATTTCTATCTGATAGTTGTTTTCGATGTAGGATCTCCAGGAGTAGTTAGTTGGATCATGCTAAGGAGTGATATTTTCAAAACTGTGATACCCTGAGGCAGCTGACTGTCCCGAGTCATTAGATGGTCCTCCAGACTGGTACTCACTTGTGGCCATTACAATCTCTTCTTTGGGTAGTGCCAGGGACATATTGCTTACTTTTGCCTTTTTGTAAATCATCGTTATGCTGGCCGGACTATCATCTCACTCTGTTATCAGTAAAGTATTTCTCCAGGCATATCCAAGACATTTACCTTGATTAAAAGTCTTAGTTAAAATTATAAGCTGATGGTACCTCCCTAAGTGTCAGGTTATGACTGTATATGAGATCATCACAAATTATCTCTCTGGTTATCCCTAATTTCATTCTTAAGAGGATGATTTTAAAATTGGGTTTGGGGCGCCTGGGTGGCTCAGTTGGTTGAGGTTCCGACTTGGGCTCAGGTCATGATCTCACGGTTTGTGGGTTCGAGCCCCACGTTGGGCTCTGTGCTGACAGCTAGCTCAGAACCTGGAGTCTGCTTTAGATTCTGTGTCTTCCTCTCTCTCTGACCCTCCCCTGCTCATGCTCACTTGCTCGCTCTCTCTCTCTCTGAAATAAATAAAACATTTAAATAAATAAATAAATAAATAAATAAATAAAATTGGGTTTATAAGCACCCTGCCCTTCCCTTCATATACCAATGACCCCTTAACCTAGGAGGTTGATGTGGTCTTAAAAAGGCTATTTTCTATTTTATCAAGAAAAAATCATGCTATTCTCTAAATCTATGAGAACTATGAACTCATATTTAGTTAGGCATCTGGAATGGTGAGGGGAGTTTATTATACTAGACTGCTTCAAGATGATAACCACATCGATCTTATACCATCGCCCATTCCTTCTCTGCGCTAGATGTTGTGTAAGTTTTCTGTGTTTGCTTGGGAGGTGGGAGCTATATCCATTCACAATCAACTGAAGGGAGGGATTGGGAATAGCCAACATGAAAGTGACATTTTAAGAAAAAAAAAAGAATATTAACTATTTATTTTCTGTTTTGGTATATGATATACAAAAGGAAGAGGGTAGAGGCTTATTAACATAAAATATCCAACACGCATGAAGCTTACAAAAAATACAAAAAATAAGTGCACAGGAATATAAACGAAGGTGTTATATATTCAATAGGTGTTTTTAGCTCCACAGAATAGCAGGCTTGTGCATATCATGTAACAAGCTCAAAGACAGAGAAACTCCAGGATTGAATAACTACATTATTCAAAGATGTCATCATAGTACACTTTGTCTGTCTATCTTATACTATCTTCAGCTTCTGAGAGCTTCATGGCTACATGGATGCTATATAAAAAGAGAGGCAATCCATCCATATGTGTAGATTCTTCCACACATAGTCTAACTAAGGCACATTAGACTTAGAACAAAATGGCAGGGTGAGCCTCAGTTGCATAGGGGGGAAAAAAAAAGAAGTTTCCCAAGACAACAGATCACCACCATCTGGGGAAATCTTAATTGTTTTATTTCATATGTGCTTGAATGAAGAATGGAGAATTTTCTTTATCTGTTTGAACAATGACAGGAACTGTTGACATCTAGGTCATTATTAGACAGCCAAATGCTTACAGCAGCAAAATTCAAGGCTTTATGTTTACATATATAAAAGGTATTTTGAAGGTTGCATTGCCCCTCATCAGAACAAGAGTTCAATTTCCTTAATAAATTGCTTTGAAGTGAATACCTTCACTCCAGGAAGACAGCAAGGACCTATCCCCATTGGAAATTTAATCTGATCTCTCTTCTAATTAATGATTAAAAACAAATGACCAAGGGGAGTTAGAAGAAAAAGCCTGAATACTTGATTAAGTCCTGAGAACTAAAAATGATGAGTTGGTGCTATGCTAACTTATCCCTTAAAGTGTTAGTCCTTTTATGTTTATCCACGTAGTTTCACTCAATTGTAGCCTTAAGTCTTATTGAAAAAAAAGGAACAAATGGTTCTTTCACCAAAGCTGGTCAGTGTTTATTGCCCATCAGATATATGTATCTACATGGCTGGATGCCACGAATAATAGAAATATGGCCAAGTCAGAGCTAAGCTCTAAGATCACACTACCATAGTTACCTTCACCCTGGGATTCTAGGCTAACATGACTGTTTTGGAGGGCAAAAGCACTTTAAGCTGACCTAGATGCTGTGTTTGAGATGCTCATAGTCAAATAGGATGAATATATTTAAACAGCCTTGCTGCTGTTGACTTAAAAAAAAAATGGTTTGGTTCCAATAAAATGAAAGCCTAGGAAAAGACATGTATTCCAGCAGCAAAATATTAAAAGCAGACTAATCAAAAATAATAGTTGAACCATTATTAAGCAATAAAACAAAAATTCAACAAGAATTTGATTTGGAGCTGTTTTTATTTTTGCCTTCAGTAACTCTCCCTTCATCAAATTTAATCCCACTCCTCCTTCAAGGTCTCCCTTAAATGTATTATTTTCCATGATTGCCATTAACCCCAAATCAGGGTGTGTTCATTTGTTTATGCATTTATTTATTACCACTCTGCTTTCTCTAGCAAGAAGAGTTAGGATCTGGGTTGCCAGAATTTAGCAAGTAATAATACAGGACAGCCAGTTAAATTTGTAATTCAGGTAAACAACAAATAATATTTTAGTGTAAGTATGATCCCAATATTGAATGGGATATACTTATACTAAAAATATTGTTATTTACCTTAAATTCAAATGTATAACTGATTTTCCTTTATCTTATTTGGCAACTTTTCTTGGGAGGATGTCAAGACTGAGGGGGCAGCGAAGACACTCTTAGAATATTCTAGGTGATAAGGGCCTTTAATAAAACAGACACCAGTTAATAGAAAGGACAGACCTCAAAAGTGTTCAGGATGTAAAATTAACAGAAATTGGTAATTGGTACATGTTAATGGTCGATAGTGAACGGTGAGCATTCTAGTTCAGGAGACCAGGTAGATGGTTGTTCCACACGTTATACTTCTCCATTTTCTCTTTTTCCTCTACATATTCTTTCTGCGTGAGCTCCTTTTCTAACTAGTTAGTGTTCATTAACATCTTGAACTACAATGTGAAGCCATGTGTGTGTCTCTGAAATCCCTCTGCGGAGGATCACTTCCCAGCAGCCTCACTTACCTGAGGAGAGCTTTTTAAGCCCTCTGGTTCTCTGGCTGCTTATCTGTTATGTTAACACAATATTGGAAACACATACAGCAAAATCGATTTACCACTGCCTATTATAACTTCTGTTTTCTACTTTTTGTTTATCTGTGGTTTCTAATTTCTATAATGCAAATAGATACTACCATTTAATGAAAAATTTTAAAAGGCTACTAGTATGCTCTTGATTGAATTCAAATAATTATTTTCTTTTATTTATTTATTTTATTTTGAGAGAGAGAACACATGGAAGCAGGGGAGGGGCAGAGAAAGAGGGAAGGAGAGAATCCTAAGCAGGCTCCAAGCTCAGCACAGAGCCCACCGTGGGGCTCAATCCCATGACAGTGAGATCAGGACCTGAGCCAGAATCAAGAGTAGGACACGTAACTGACTGAGCCACCCAGACATCCCTAAAATAATAATTTTAGATTGCTCTTAACAAAAAGTCTTGGAACATTGGATGTCTGTATGTAAATAAATAAATACATACATACATAAATACTTAAGCTGTCATTCATACCTTGCACTATATGCAAATATTGACTCAAAATGAATTATAAGCTTAAATGTAAAATCTGAAACTATAGAACCTCTAGAAGATAACCTAGGAGAGTATTTTTGTGACCTTAGTTAGGCAGAGATGACACAAAAAGCATAATTCATTGAAAGGAAAAAAAAAACGATAGGTAAATCAGACTCCATCAAAATTAATACCTACTGTTCAAGAGTTAGTAAGAGCATGAAAAAGGTAAGCTGCAGACTCAGAGAAAATATTCACAAATCACATGTGGTAAAGGAATTATATCCAGAATATATAAAGAACTCTCAAGACAAAAATAAGAACAAAATTCAACAGCTTCATTTAAAGACAGACAAAAGATTTTCATAGGCACCTCACCTAAGAGACAAAGATGGAGAATGAGCACAAAGATATTCAACATTCTTAGTCAGTAGGAAAGTGCAAATTAAAACTACAACGAGGCACCACACACACCCATTAGACTGGAAATAACAACAACAACAACAACTACAACTACTACAAAAATATCCAGCAACTGACAAGCTGGTCAAGCAAGTGGACCTGTGGGTGGGAATTCAGAGAGGCACAGCCCTTTAAATGTGAGCTCACCAGTGACCACCATTCTCACTCCTAGGTATTTACCCAAGAGGAATGAAAACTTAGGTTCCTGTAAAAACCCATACACTAACGTTTAAAGCAGCTTTATTTATAATAGCCAAGAACAGGAAATAGCCCGAATGTCTTTCAACTGGCAAAGTGGTAAACAAACCATGGTGCATCTATATCACAGAAGACTAGTGGTAATAAAAGGGAATGAATTACTGATATAATGCAGGTCAATTTCAGATGCATCTGCATGTGAAACAAGCCAGACTCAAAAGGCTACATGACATACAGATGGCAAAACTATAGGGACAGTAAACAGATTGGTGGTCACCAAAGGCTGGCAGACATGGTATGAATTGATGAGCTGATAAAATTGTTGGATAACTTGATAGTTTAACTACCTTGATGGTAGTTAAATAACTGTATTCACCTATCAATATTTGCAAGACTGTATACTACAAAGGATGAATCTAACCTTATATAAACTATACCTTAATAAAAAAATAAAAAAAATTAATTACTTTAAAAGGGGAGTTATGCGTGGTGTCATGATTCGGATTAGATTTATCAGATAAATGGGAAAAGGGGCAGGATGGCGTGGTGCAATGTGAGCAAAGAATTTATTAGTTAAGATCGAATGAGATAGAAGAATGCCTGGGTGACTCAGTCAGTTGAGCATCTGACTCTTGATTTTGGTTTCAGGTCATCATCCTAGGATCATGGAATAGAGCCCCACTTCATGCTGGGCACAGAGCCTGCTTGGAAATCTCTCTCTCCCTTTGCCCCTCTCCTCCACTCACACTCTTTCCTTCTCTCCCTCTAAATTAATTAATTACTTAATTAAAATTATTATTTAAAAAAGAATGAGGTGGATAATATAGGAGGTAGACGGCTTAGGGGAAGAATGATTAGTTCTATATTGGGTCATAGTGTTTGTGTTATCCTTGGAATGTTCAAATGGAGCAGAGCTGTCCCTTCTAAATTCTCATCGTGCATACCTTATTGCTCTAACATTTATTTAATTCTGTCCTGTTATATAGCTATTTGATATATCTGTGGGCATGACCTGAGCCAAAACCAGTTGGATGCTTAACCGACTGAGCTACCCAGTTGCCCCAAAGCTTTCCCCAGAACATAGACACCTGAGAAGATGTGCATTTTAATGTGGAAAACTAGAAGTGGTTGGGCATGGCTGAAGCCAAAGTTTAATGAAGTTTAATGAAGGGATCTGAAGAAACAAAAGAAGGGAGAAGTCATAGTAGGCAGGTTATAAAAACCTAAGCCATGGAGGTAGAATTGGCAAAACTTGGTGACTGAATTTGAGGACTGATGGTTAGGTAGTTGTCAGGGGTGGCTGAGTTTCTGGTCTGGATATCTGATGGATGCTCTTTACTAAGGAGGAACAGGGCCTAGAGAACAAGGAAGTGAGTGCAGCTTTGGTCAGGCCTGACCCAAAGATAGTGCATACGTGCAGCCGGAACTCAGGGGAACATTCTGAATGGACATTTCCCACCCACTCTTACTCATCCTTCAAGTCTCATCTTAAGGGCTTTTTTGTGTAAGAAGCCAGAGAATATTCATTCATTTAACAAGGCACTGTGATTAACCACAGTGTCCTAGGCAGTGTTTTTGGGCCCAGTGAGCAAAGTGGAAGTAAATGCCAGCCCTGTTATCAAGGAACTTATGAAATCAAGGGTTGGATCGGGGAGACATAAAATAAATAACTTGTAGTATTTAGAAATTGGAGGAAATGCTATGGAGGAAATAACCAGGGTGAGATGAGAATGATGGGGTGGGTAGGTTGGGGCAGCCCACCGAAGGCCGTTCTGATGGGATGGCATGTAACGTGACCCTTGGAGGAGGGAAAGTGTAGGATACAGGCCAGGGAAACAGCATGTCAGCCGCAGAAATGGGGATGGGAAGGACTGCAATAGGAAAGAGGTTATGGTTAAGCACACCACAGAATTCATTGTCCAAATTAGTGAAAAAATAAAAAGTAAGATTCAAATTATGCATAGCATATGATAATAATATTGGGAGATATTTTTAAAAAGAAGATGAGTTGAAGTGACATTTTAAAGGGGTATATTTCCATCAAAAGTTGATGTATATGATAGTCCTCGTTTGGTGAAGTTGGACACAGCACGTTTATACCATGGAGTAAAAGGAACTCCTGACTGAACCCAAGCCATATAACATCTTTGAAGCCATGGTCAGAAGTCCTAAGAAAAAGAGAACTTCTTTGGGGTCTAAATTATTTGTTAGGGAATAGTAATGAGAGCCTGAAGTTTGCCTTCTGGTTCCACATCTTACTGAGTATGTGTCCTTGGGCAAATTACTTAATTTGGAAAGTTACGCTAAGTATATTGTGGGTTTAACTAAATTGGTTAATGTTTAGAAAAATACCCAGGGCATAGTATGTGCTAACAAATGTTTACTACCACTACCACCACCACCACCACCACAACCACTACTACTACTATGGCTGTCACTGTGTCATGTGACAGGGAAGTTCCACCTGTAAGGAAGCTTAAGTTTAGAGTTGGCAGCACAAGTGGGGCATTAGCTTTCAACTTATTCCAAGATAAGCATTTCCCCAGTTTTAGCAATCACATAGAACTACCACGGGTGTATGAACTAAACTATGTAAGCCATGGTGCACATTCTGCAAATGGTGGAAACTTCTGGACACTTGTTAAAGGCCTCCTTGGAGGTCTGCCCACACCACCACATCCTACTGCCTGTGCGCCCCTACTGGCAGGCATTGTGATGAAGCCAAAGGCTTGGAGGACCAGAGAGCTGGACCTCGTGACCTTCTGAGAGCAGCCTTCAGCCATTGGACTTGTCTGCAACTTTGGTGAACAATTTCTGCCTCTTTTCTTTCTCTCAAGGATCATTAATTCTGCGAAGTACTTTGAATACCTCTACAAAGTGCTTTCTTGTTATTGTATTACATTTGGTATCTCGCCAATCTCTTGGAAGACGTAAGTCATGAATATTAAACCCATTTTGCATATTTTATGTTGTTTTTATCATGATGGGAGAATATTAATTTATTGGGGATTTGTACTTTTCAGAAGGTTGCCTTTAAGGTTCTCTCTCAGTGCACTTTGTCAGCCTCATCCAAAGTGTGGACGGGAAAAGGGTCGAGGTAGGATATTTAACACCTGCATTCTGAGAAACAGGCCGTGAAGGCCAGCTCCGTCACCAGCCTCTCCCTCCCCTCCTTCCCCTCTTAAGATTAAACTGCTTTTAGGCAAATTAAATGAGAAGAATATGTAGATTTCTTTAAATGAGCCGGATAAGTTTTATAATGTCTTATTCAATCAAATATGCTATCCATTTTGCACTAGATTATATATTTTTGAGCCCAGTGACTAATACCAGTTTGATTCAGAAGCATCTAAAATGACTCATGCCTCCACGTGCTCTTTTCCATGAGCTCTCTTTGTCTGAAATGGCTGCAGCCCCTCCCTTCACTCCTACTTTATTGAATGCCTTCTGATGTTTCAAGATTCGATCCAAACTTCACCCCCTCTAAGAACCTACACAAATAGAACAAACAGTTTTCTCCTGGACAACCTCATTCTGCTCTGTGTTACTTCTTGCATAACATGTTCTCATGATTTACTGCAAATAATTATTAGCATTCTTATTTTCTTTGGATAGATCCCATTTGCCCTTGATGTCTGGTTCACGTGGCTGCTTGTATCAGGAATTGCATTCAGCTAGTAGGAACAGGGACCAAAAATTACAGTGACTAAAACAGAATCAAGTGCATTTTTCTCTCTAGTAGAAGTTCAGTGGGAGGTAGTCCAAGGCTGATATATATCACCACTGACATCAAGGATCCAGATCCTCTCCTTTTTTATGCATCATTGCCCTTAGTGCTTGGTTGTATCCTTAAGGTCACCTCTTGGCTGTAGATATTTTATGGAACATCATGCATCGAGTCCATACTACAAACATTAAGAGGAGAAAGGAATGACAGGCAGTCTCCATCAGCTGTCTTCAGGCTTTGTACTTTAGGAATTTATAGACACGAAACTCTAACCTTCTGCTTACATTTCACTGGACAGAACCTAGTCAATGATTCCTCCTAGCTGCAAGGGAAGCTGGGAAATATAGCACTCTGGGTGGGTATTTCAGCACTTTGAATATTTTATAACTCATTAAGAAAGACAGGGAAGATGTATATTAGTGAGACAGCTAGCTAGTTACCTCTGACAGTGTTCAGTGATTCTCACACGTAAAAATACATAAAGAACCTCTCTTAGAAACCATTGGCTGTATGTAGGTGGCAACAAAGCAAATTATCTTAACCAACTCATTCACAAAACTGGGAACTAACTACAAAAAAAAGCCCTAAAATGTTGCTTGGCAAAATTAATTATGTTAATGCCTTGGTTCATAACTGAATGTCATATTCAATTCTAGTAGCTTTTCTAAGACAAGGATTATTTATTATGCTTATTTACCTGTCCCCAGATTCTCATCTGAATAATGGGGATAATGATAAAATCTACCTCAGAGGTTATTGTTATGAGAAAATGAATATAAGAATGTAAGATGCCTAGAACATTTTCAAACACGTAATAGGCGCTTATTAAGTTTTAGCTCTTTACTACAATAACAGTATTTATAACCATAACATTTATTGGAAGCTGACCTTGTTTCAGTTACTATGGGCAATAATGTCCATAGATGAACAAATCCTTGACACTACCTTTGGGGATCAATGTTATTATTACTTGTTACATAAATGAAAAAGCCAAGAAATTAGGATGATCAGTCAGTTAATAGACACATAGAGTTCTAAGCCCTTCATGAGCATTCGTTCAGTCCTTGTAACAAGCCTTCAGTGAAGGGACTTTACTCATCCCACTTTGAGATGAGGGAGCTAAGACACGGAGTGTTAGCTTGCTTGGCCCCCGTCATGTCTCTAGTGAGTGCAGACAGGGTTGCGTCTGGGAGGTCTGACTACGAGATTCCTGCTCTTTGCCGCGACGCTTCCTGTGCTGTACGGGCCAGGATAAGCACCTGAACCTCTCCAACGCTGTTACCTGAGCCTGTGCGTTTACCACCATGCTAGCCCTTATTATGCATTTTCATCTTTTCTCTGCATGCTTCCTGATTGGCCACTCTGCTTTTTTCTTGCTTCTGTACTTCTCCAATTTATTGGGATTTTGTATCGGAGCCTTGTGAACGAAATTCATTTATGTCGTTCCTACATCCGCATTCAAACATGTGGTCATGCGTTTGTGGACTCTTGTGTAAACTGACAGTTTAAATCGAGCAAAACAGGGGCGCCTGGGTGGCTTAGTCGGTTAAGCGTCCGACTTTCGCTTAGGTCATGATCTCGCGGTTCGTGGGTTCGAGCCCCGCGTCGGGCTCTGTGCTGACTGCCAGCTCGGAGCCTGGAGCCTGTTTCAGAGTCTGTGTCTCCCTCTCTCTCTGACCCTCCCCTGCTCACGCTGTCTCTCTCTCTCTCTCTCTCTCCTAGAAATAAATAAAACATTAAAAAATTAATTAAAAAAAATAAATCGAGCAAAACAGTGTCAAAGTCACAGCTTCCCTGTGATACGTTACAGAGTATATTTTTGACTTTGTAATTATCTCACCTGAGTGTGCTGTTTTCAGACTGGATAACACACAAATAGCCGTAGTTAGATTTACTCTCCTTTAACACTAGGTAAAGAGTTAATTCCATCTATTGGGGTGATCGTCAGGGGATTTGCTACACTTGTTCCCTGTGCATATTAGCCTTCCGTACAGTATCCTCGTTGTCTCCCCCTTACTTCTGTACAATGCACTACATTATTTATAGAAGATAAAACATACAGCAGTGTCATATATTTGTTTAAATCACATGCACGCTTTTCAAATTTCTCTATTACCGATACTGATTGCCACGGGCAATTTATACATATCTCCTCCAAGCCAAACATGTTTTACTTATTTCATTTTCTGTGGCATATCTTAAAATAAACAATCAATAAAACAAAAGGTGTTGAACAAATTAATCAATCGATTAATTTGAATGCTAATTGAACATTAAGACAAGTAAATACATTAGGTTGAACTAGAGTGTTTCCTGAATAGCTTAGCTGCACATTGAGCATCTGAAGGATTCCAGATGCATCTCATTTGATCTACCAAAACCCCCTAAAAAATAAAGCATTAAGTCAATTTGATTTGATTGTGAAGGCTCAGATATATTCTCTCAAGGTTTTAGATTTTGTACCTGCTCTCGCTTCCCCCCCCAAAAAAATACTCACAAAACTTTTATTTTTAAGACATATTTCAAGTGATTTTTTTGAAAAATTGCATCAAAGTCAGTTTGCAGAAATATGAACAGACCCGTTTGATTTAAAGCAGTCACAAGATCATATAGAATCTTACGATATGCATATGCTAAAAAAATTAATGCAATGCAGGCTTTTGTTTAGAGAAATCCAGCTTTTATAATAGTAAATAGTACTGAGACATCCATCTGTGTGCGCTGGACCAAACTGCCGATTTGCTGCAGCTGGTGAGGGAGATCCTTTTGTTCTGGTTTGAGGTTCTTTGGCGGTCCCCTCCTAGACGTGACAGTTGTCTCTTTCCCCTGTGGCATTGTTTTGCTCTGAAAGAAGACAAGGAACCAACCAAAATGACACCATTCTTTTCTGAAAGGAGGCTAGAAAAGCAAAGAGCTTCTCTCTACTGAAACCACACACACACACACACACACACTCAGCTTTATTTTCCAGTTGTCACGATGGTGATTTTTGTTTCACCGTATGCACCACGCACGTCGACAGCCAAACACCGTTTCTATTGCCAGTACAGATGCTACAAAATGAAGCTCACCATGGCAGACATCGAAAGAGTTGTGTGTTTGTAGATGATCGTCTGTCATAATATGTTCCTCAATGTCTTCTTTTTTTCTAGGTTTCCATGAAAAACACAGGGTTAGAAAGAAAATTGCCATTCCTAGTCCTAGAAATGATCATTTTAACCAGGAAACCAGAAGGAACGTGATGACTTTTGCAGTGCAAGTACCGCGTCGCAATGTAATCCCAAACTGAATGGTCAAAATCATATTAGCAAGGACAGTGCTGATATTCGCATGTCCAATCCTGTTGATTTCATTTTTCCACAGAATTGCTTAGTGACTTAAAATCATTCAAATACCCAGCACGTCTCAGAAAATGGTTAGCAGAGGCCCTTTCAATAAATGAAGGAATTAGTGACATTAAGTTGTTGCCAACAGTATAATGGATGTGCCTCTGTTTAGAAGACTCTGTTTAGCAGTGCTCCTTCAGAACCTCGGCAGATTCATAAGCTTAAAGCAACTCACAGTAGGCCTACAGATGTTTTCGCATCCCTGGAGTGTGCTGCTTGGTAGCAAATAGTACTGTTAACATACGATTAAAGAAGACAATTAGGTAATACAGATAAACTTTAACACCTCATGGGGTAGGCAGTCTCCTTTCAAGGAACTACAATGTGGTGCAGGTAGCAAAAAGCTTCTACCAAGTAAGGAATAAAGAAAGAAGAGACAAGTGGAAGCTAGCTGATTGGCTGGGGCTCCTCAGACAGCCTGTGTGTTTGGGGATGGCTTGACTGAGTACACGGTGTTTCTGGTTCTGAGGAGCATCCACGGGGCATGGAAGTTAACCAAGTTTCAGTCAACAAACATGGCACCAGGGCCGGAGTGGCTCCATCTTGGGCCTGAAAAGTTATTTCAGCAGTACCTGAGAATCTTTTATATTGTTTCTGGGAATGGATCGAAGAATGTTTGCACACCTGAACTAATGTCTTGTGACATACACATACGTATGAATGAATACTCAACTATAAACTCAAGGTACTCTATCTGAGCAGCTCACTTCTCTCAGGCATTCTGCCCTGCAGAAGTTCAGCCTCCCTAAACTTGGCTTTCTGTCTGCCTCACCAATGTATTGGGATTTCTAGGTTTTGTTTAGTTTCTCTTCGCTGTGCTATAGTCTCAAGTCCTACAGGCAGTGAGTTGGACCAGATCTTGGTTCATGTCCCTTCTTATTGGGACCAGAGTCCTACGCTATGTGTGGCTCAGTGCCAGGAGTAGTTGTTTCTCTCTGGTTGTCTGTGGCTTACAGTGAATGGGCAGTTTCCATGGCATCGAATCCTTCAAGTAGGGAACTTGAAAGTGTGAGGTATCGTTCTAGACATTTCACCTGAATTATGTGATCTCCACCAGTATTCTATAATTTAGATACTAATATTGTCTTCAACTTATAAATAAGGACATTGAACCTGAGAAAATTTGAATAACTTCTCCAAGATAGTTGATTGAATAAATGGTGAGTCAAGATTCTGGCAGGAATTGTCTGATTCCAAAGCCTGTGCAACTGAATCATATTCTTATACTATCTCAGTCAGATTTCCAAATTCATTAGGTATAAAACTATTCATTTCTATTTTATTTTAAAAATTTTTAATGTTTATTTATTATTGAGAGACGGAGACACAGAGAGACAGACAGAGAGACAGAGAAAGCACAAGCAGGGGAGGGGCAGAGAGAGAGGGAGACACAGAATCCAAGGCAGGCTCCAGGTTCTGAGCAGTCAGCACACAGCCCAGCTCGGGGCTCGAGCTCCCAAACAGCGAGATCATTACCTGAGCTGAAGTCAGACACTTTAACTGACTGAGCCACCCAGGCGCCCCAAAACCATTCTTTTTTTTTTTTTTAGAAAAAAGTAGGTCGCTTGAAGCTGAAGGCTTTTAAAAATGATTGTTCTTTGATAGCCACATTACTGTATTTTTCTTGAAGCAGATTAATTATGACTTTTTAAATCTCATAACAAAAGATGCACTGATAGAGAAATCCTTTTCTATCCATTTCAACCTCTCCTCTCCTCTGCACTCACTTGATTAATAAAATTGCATTTAATTATTTTTCAGCTGTAATCTATTTACATACAAGCATAGATATTTTAGTAAGTTGATTTAAATTCCTGTCTTTTGAAATTATGTGTTAGTACATGAAATGGCCTCCACCATATTTCACAGTCAGGAAAAGAGCTATAAACAGTCTGCTCAAGTTCTTGGTTTGTGACTTGGAATTCATTCTCCAAAGTAATAAGTGTTTAAGTGACTGGGGATTTTTCTGCTAGGGATTCCTGTAGTTAAAGCTAAACCCAGCAGTTCAGCCGATCACACTGGAAAGGATGACAGTGATGGTAACAGGGGTCCCTCTTTACTAAGTGTGCTTCACAGAGGTCATCCTTGGCCTCCCTTCTCAACAGTCTGGTGAGGTACCATCCTCACCTTCTCAATGGGAAAACTTATGCCTAGGAAGGTTAATGAACTTACCGCAGTTAATTAGCTTACCCAGAATTACATAGCTGATAAATTCCAGAGCCCAAATGTAAACCTATAACTAATGGCTCAAAAAAACAAAAACATATTGCTTAGCACTGTAGTACTTATGCCAAGAAAATTAATGAGCTGATATTTACACAAGGCAGAATTCAGTAACTCAGGGCTTACACAGGTTGATTCAAAAGAACTGGATTTAAGAAAATGGAATAATTAGAAAAATGTATTACTAACTTACTAGGTTATATGTGAGCAGAGAATATGCACCAAATGGTAGAGCTATCATCATGCATGACTCCTACTAAAAGAGGAAGTAGAGATTTTGACTGCATCTTCACATCCCTGAGTATAATAATAGATATCACATACTTATATAACACATGTTATATAATATACAATGATAGATTAACCTATATTTGAAATAGTTTGATCATGCTTTTATCACCTGGAAGATAGCAACCTCTCTCAGCGACAGTCACGCACTGAGGACCCTATTTGCTAAACAAATTTTCTTTCATTTATTTAATAGCTATTTTGGGTCACGTTTCAGTCTTTTCCACATATAGCTTAAAGATTAGTTGAGGAAATCAGACAGGACAAAGTCAAGTGAGAACAGAAAGTAGAATATGTTCCTTTCCTGAAACATATACCCCAGGTATTGTGGGGATTTGGAACTGAGGGTGGACAGCTGTTTGGACTGGACAGGCTTCAGGGAGGAGGTCCATGTGACTTGGGCTTTGAAATAGTGGTTGGATTTGGAGTGATTTTGTTAAATGTGAATGTAACACCTCCCACCTTTTAATTGGTATACTTGATCCTAGTGAGAATAATTTTTTAAGAAAGAGAGAGAGAGTGAAGGGAGGGGCAGAGAGAATGAGAGAGAGAGATCGAATTCCACGCAGGCTTCACACTGTCAGCACAGAGCCTGATAACTGGGCTCAATCCCAGGAACCATAAGATCATGACCTGAGCCGAAATCAAGAGTGAGAGGCTTAACCGCCTGTGAGAGGCGCCCTGATCCAAATGAGAGTTTTAATTTGATCTTCAAATAGATTGTTTTCATGTTCCAAAGATTCCCTCTTGTGTGTGATCAGAAATGATCAGTGATCCCAGTGAAGGGGATGAAGGTCATCCTCCTTCTGCTCTCACTCTGTTGTTTCAGCCTTTCACCTTCTCCCCCCCACCCCCCACCCCCGGCCCTGTTGCTGATGCCTCCACAGCTCCAGCTTCAGTGCTCAGTTATGTACACCCAGCGCTGGCACGGGGACGAATGTCAAGGTAAGGGAACAGACGTTCTCAGGACTCTAGAAGACTTTGTTAAGGATAGGTTCCAGCCCTCATTTTTTTAAAAGACATTTTGAACTTGAATTAATTACTTTAAAATATTTTTATTATTATTAAAAAACATCTTTTTGTTCTTTCTATTATCTCAGCCAGTCTGTGGGCATAAATATATGTATCAGTTTAATAGATGAAGTAAGTGTGCCGCTTCCAACTCTCTTAATAGCTAGGATATAATTTACTCTGGTTTTATACATATATTTTTGTTTGTTTGTTTTTCCTTAGGGCAACCAATTTGGAATAAAAGTAAAAATTATTTTGGTATCATACATCCATACATTTTTGTTATTCCTAGAAAAACGATATATTTCAAGAAATAGAATTTCTGTGTGCAAATGCAAAGCTACTGACATGGCGAAAGTGAGGGGAATGCACTGTGAGTTATTGGTGTTACCAGTACCTCTTTGCAGTAATAACACACAGGTATTTCTTAGTAAAGGTAGTAGCAATAATTGAGTTGTCATAGTTTCAGTATGAACACTCTCCTATTAAAACTGAGAGTTTTTTACATGTGAAAGCAACTGATCTTTCCTTTTGAGCAGTGCTAGCACAGGGTGCTTACTGTAATTACTTACCAGCAGATTGAACAGACATCTACTCCTTCTCTCTGGCACTCCCTGCCTCCATCAAAAATGTCTTCCAATCAATTCTCAATGCTGCTGTCAACCTTTCTTTTCACCTAGGGCTTTGATCCATAGCCGCTCTCTCTCTAAAAAGAAGCAAGTCCAAATCCTAACTCTGCTTCAAAGGCTTCAACTACCGCATACGAGATTTTTCAACATTTTTGTGCCTTCTTTTATGCCCACCCAGACATCCTAGTTAAACAAACTGCAGGTTTCTGAGGTGTCTGGCTCCCATCACCCTATGCTCTCCCGAAACTTCTGGCCACCCTTCTGATCCTGAAGTGTTCTGTGCATGAATCTGCTGGATGCTTAAAGCTCTCGCCAATCTGTAAATCATTAAACAAACAAAAACTAAGTCGTTGAGTTGATGAGGGGTTTGGAGATTTTGCCCTGAATCTAAATTCTGGTTCTCCCTTTGTTATTTGCAATCTAACCTTGCCTCATTCAGACCTGAGGTAAAAATAAGTTTATGGTCACTGTGTATATTTGTTCCAATGGACTGAATCTCCTCCTTAGAAGTCAGTGGAGCTGAATGAAATTCCTTCTCAGCACTTCTAATTCATATGCTGTTTTGGGCAAGCCTATTGCCCTGGCAAACTCATTTTTTTTTTCCATATGTATAAGGGTGATAATACCTACCTTATAGACTTTTGTAAATCTTTAGTAGGATAACCTATGCCTGATTCTTTCCATCCACACACAGACTTGCCATGATATCTCCCAAGTTACATGGGATTTAGTAAACAACTTTCCATGATTTCTTCACACTGACCATTTACTACCCAATTTCTTGCTTGCCTAGGAAAGGAAAACTCTGTGAGAATTATCTAGGCTCACCATCTCTCTTTCTTTGCCTGTTTATTCTAGTCCAATTTTCAACCCTACTGCTGTTCTCCAGGCCTCCAGGGAATCTCATGTCCCCCAATGCAATGGCCGTTTTTGTGTATAACTTCTGGGACACCCAAGTCCTCTGTTTGCGCCCCACCCCCATCCCTCATGGACCACTGCCCCTCACTTGCCTGTACTGACCTCTCCTTATCTTCCTGACCTCAGAACTGAGTACCAGGTTCCAGTCTTAGAGATTTTTGTCTGTTGTTGCCCATTTTTAAGAAATGGCATCCAGACCCACAGCTTTATATCCCACTACACATTGATGACTACAGAATTGCCATCCCCAGCTCTGTCTGTCTCTCTGACTCTGACTTTACATCTCCATCTGCTCTCTGGATACATAGCAGGACTGGCAGAAGGCATCTCAACTCTCACCTGTCCAAAACAAAACTCTAAGTATTTTTGCCAAGACTGCCTTTCCTACAAGAGGCCATTTTCCTCAGTGCACAGCATTGCTATTCACTCAGTAGCAGCTAAGGATGAACATCTTTGAATCATTGTTCCTCCTGTCTTTTTCACACAGTCTCATCTAACTTACCTGCAAGCCTTGTCAACCCGCCTTCAAACTGAATCTGGTCACTTCCTATATCCTCACCTCTACCCTGCAGTCAAAGTCACCATCACCCTTCACACTGTAGATTCAGGGGCCTCATAACAGGTGTTTCTTTCCTCTCTCCACTCTGAAATTTCCTTGGCTTATTTTTCAAATAAGCATCTGGAGTGATCCTTCTAGAACTGTGTCTCACATGTATAAACTAATGCCTGCTCATCGCATTGAGGACAGAATTCAAAATCTAACCACGTGTGGCCTGTGACACTCCACTGATGTGACCTGTGCTCTGTCTCTAAGCACAAGTTCTGCTACCCTCCACTCTTTCATAGTTCTCCAGCCAAGTGGGCTTCTAGATTGTTCTTTGGACTCTTGCATCAGGGATTGTGTACTTTCTGATTGGAATGCTTCCACTCATTCATCTCAACTCCATTATCACCTTCTTTGACATGATGTCCCTGACCATTCTTCTTAACATACCATCCAATGCTCTGTTTTATTTATTTTTATTTATTTTCTTAAATACTTTATTGTCAAGTTGGTTTACATATAACACCTAGTGCTCATCCCCACAAGAGCCCTCCTCCATGCCCATCAGCCCCCCTTCCCCTCTCCCCCACTCGCATCAGCTCTCAGTTTGTTCTCAGCATTCAAGAGTCTCTCATGGTTTGCCTCCTTCCCTCTCCCTAATTACTTTTCCCCTTCTTCTCCCACATCATCCTCCATTAGCTTCCTCCTAATCCACCTATATGTGCGAACATATCGTATTTGTCCTTCTCTGCCTGACTTATTTCAATCAGCATAACACCCTCAAGTTCCATCCGTGTTGCTACAAATGGCAAAACCACACTGAGATACCACCTCACGCCTGTCAGAGTGGCTAAAATGAACAAATCAGGAGACTCTAGATGCTGGCACAGATGTGGAGAAATGGGCACCCTTCTACACTGTTGGTGGGAATGTAAGCTGGTGCAACCCTTCTGGAAAACAGTATGGAGGTTCCTCAAAAAATTAACAATAGAACTTCCCTATGACCCAGCAACAGTACTGCTATGAATTTACCCAAGGGATACAGGAGTGCTGATGCATAGGGGCACATGGACCCCAATGCTCATAGCAGCACTCTCCACAATAGCCAAAACATGGAAAGAACCTAAGTGTCCATCAACTGAAGAATGGATCAAGAAGATGTGGTTCATCTATACAATGGAATACTACATGGCAATGAGAAAGAATGAAATCTGCTGTTTTATTTTTGTCCATGATATCAGAAGTAGATATGTCCCAGCCCTTGCCTACCACATCCACCCCTATGATCTTTATCTTAGAACCATCTCTCATGTCAGCATGTCAGTCCCTATTTCCCCATTTCCACTTTGGTGGCCATTGACTCCTTTTTGTTGTGCTAATCAGGATTCTCCAGAGAAATAGAAGCAATAGAAGGTGTGTGTGTGTGTGTGTGTGTGTGTGTGTGTGTGTGTGTGTGCGCGCGCACGTTTGTGTGTGTGTATAAAGAAATATGTTATGAGGACTTAAATCCTGTGATTATGGAGAATGAGATGTCCCAGGATCTACCATCTGCAATCTGAGATACAGAAAATCCAGTGGTGCAATTCTAGTTTGAGTGCAAAGGCCTGAGAACCAAGGGAGCTGATGTAAATCCCATTCCAAGAAGAGGAGACCAGTGTCCCAGCTCGTCAGGCAGGCAGGAAGTAAAAAGGGTGAATTCCTCTTTCCTCTGCTGTTTTGTTCTATTCAGGCCCTCAAGGGTTCAGTGATGCCCTTCACATTGGAGGAGGGAGCCACCTGCTTTACTGAGTCTACAGATTCAAATGCTGATCTCATTCAGAAATGCCCCACAGACACAACAGAATAATGTTTAGTCTGGACACCTTTTAGCTCAGCAACATTGACACACAAAAGTAACTTAGTTGAAGGGCACCTGGGTGGTTCCGTTGGCTAAGCGTCTAACTTTGGCTCAGGTCACCATCTCACGGTTCATGAGTTTGAGTCCCACACTGGGCTCTGTGCTGAAGGCTCGGAGCCTGGAGCCTCTTCGGATTCTGTGTCTCCCCTGCTTTCTCTCTCTGCCCCTCCCCTGCTCACATTCTTTCTCTCTCAAAATTAAACACTAATTAAAAAAATAATAATAATAAAGTAATCGAGTTGACACATGCTAACCACTAACCATATTTGAGTAACTCTTAATAGATGCCACGCTTACCTCTTTAGCACTACTCTAATCTCATTATTACTGCATTTCCTCAGCATCCATTACCTTTGACCCTCACAAATACCTCAATTAGATAATTATATCTACCTTCCAGATAGAAAACTGTGTCTGAGACAAGATAATGTATGCATCCAAAATCTTGCAAGTTGTTAGGAAGAAGGTCTAAGTGTAAAGTAGTTTATGGGATGCCTTGCTGCCACTTATATCTACCTTACTAAAGTTCTGGGGTGAAACTCTGGTCATTTTATTCCTCACATACTTATTTAGCATCTACCATGTATCACACACCATATAGACACCGAGGACATGAGGTATGTAAGTTGTGGTCTCTCCCCTCAGGGGTGTCTGTGTTTGGACTCTTCAGTTGGCTTTTTCCTAAATCAAGCCAGTGTTCACAACTTGGCATACACACTTCGCAGTCTGACACCAGCCCGACTATCCAGCAGAGCTGGTCACTTTCAGCATATCTCCACTCCTCCTCATCTTCAAGGCTTAGTTCATATCTAGGCCTTTGATAAACAAATCCAGCTGTCTGAGCCTTCACAGCATGTCCCCTGTAAGTCTTTTGGAATCAGTTACATCATGACAACCATCAGAGATGCTGGTCTGCATCCCTTGCTCTCCAGCTGGCCTATGATGTCACTGAAGGCAGAGACCATGGCTCACGCATCCTTGCCAACTCTACCCCAAACAGGAGCCTGTAGATAATAGTTTCTCCCCAGTATCTGTTGGATATATGGATGAATTAACAGATATTTTAAAACTTACCCTTTGTCTTTAGATCTTTGTTGGAATATCAGCAGTGCAAGCAAAAAATAAATATATCCTGATGTTTTCATATATAAAATATATTAAATATCTTTGAAAAATGTAAGTCTTGTCTCTAAATCACAGCATATATTTGCACCTACGTTTTTTTTTTGTTTAATTAAAATAATCACTTTGCCCTCCAGGTACCAACAAAGTAGCCCAAGGGATTGCAGAATTTACAGACACAGAGAAAGATTTATAGACACATTATTTCATTCTTGGATCTTATTTCAACTGTTACCCAAATAGCTTTGTTAATTCAGTTCCAATCCCCTTCTACATCTATAGCAGTCCTAAGGGAAATTGAGTTACTAATACAAACTAAGATAATAAATGTTGCTTTTCATCATACACCACATTTTTACAGAAGGCTGGAAATGTTTGCTGTGAAACAATGTGAAAGCAAGAACATTTATACAGCTAAAATTCACTTGGCCATTATTGCATTTCTGTATATTCTGGTTGGTATTTTAGATGTTATTTGCTTTGTAAATGTGTTATCTTTCTCATTTTAGGCTTTTGTTCCTCTGGCTTTGGTTTCCAGTATGTGATAATGTGTTGCTCATAAAGTTCTCATGTACATAGTTCTTAGTACCTCATACATTTTCAATAAATGATTACTGAGTTGAACCTGTAAAAGTTTAACTAAAGGCCTCAAGCTCAAGACAAAACTTGCCACAGTGGTGGCAATTGCCTCATAAAATGCCACCAAGCTATGATTTTTAGGGTAGAGATGGATTTTGAAACAGAAATTATTATGAATTTAATGTAATTTTTAGGAAAGATACTATGGACTCTGTTACCCAAGAGCAAAGAAGAATATTTTAGGATGTTAATAAGGTTATCTAAATGATATACATTTCAGCATAATCATTGTCACCCTCATCACCATCACCATCACCATCATCATCATCACCATCAACACCATCTGTTTGGTGGGGATCCACTGTAGAGTGGATTCTCACAGTGACTTTTGACCTTTAAACATTGAAAACTTCTGTTGGGTGGTGAACTAGATTAAGCCATTTGACCAAAAGAACAAGATATTTAAAAAAAAAAAAAACAAGTTATTTATACTTAGAGAACAGTATTGTGAAACAAAAGAGAATTTATGAAATGAGAGGAATTGAATTTTGTAGGACAGCATGGCAGAAGAGAAGTGGAGAGAGACTGGGAAAGGGTGAGCTTTCCGCATTGTGGGGTCTCAGAGACCACCCTTGCATGGGTAGGGGCTGCTTGACAAGAGGGAACCTTGTTTTTGAGATTTCTTATGTTCTTAAATTATTTCCTAAAGCAATTGGGAGGCAGACTTAGTTCTTATTCTCAATTTTGACACTTCCGGAAATTGTCAGTTAGTCAATATTGCTTCCAGGTGTGTGTGTGTGTGTGTGTGTGTGTGTGTGTGTGTGTGAGAGAGAGAGAGAGAGAGAAACTTTATAATTTAGCTGTTTTATCTCTAATGTAAATAATATACAAGTGTAAGCTCCTTTCCCAAGTGTTATAAAAACAATTTTGCATTTATATATTTACTCTATAATTTAAGCTGGAGTTCATTGTACATGATTTTAAATAATATTTATAACAAAATTAGAATTAATTTCATTACGTTTTCTGAATTAGCCACTATACCAGGAAAAGTTGAGTATAAAACTATTACGTTTTTTTAAAATAAAATTAATATTGTTAAGCTTCTTTTATAAAATGACATTACATGCTCTGCCTTCTAATAAAATAACATGTTCACATTCTGCTGGGAACATCAAGTAATATTCCACATTTCTTCTTCATCATCCTTTTTCTATTTACCATTTTCCCTGGGTGATAACTATGGAATATACACCTCTAGAAAAAAATTGGTGGCACTTATTTAATGCATATTCCTCCATTCTTCTGACTACTTCAGTTCTGCATTATAGATGTTAGCAATAAAAAAAGTTAAGATTACAATACTTCAGCAAATATAAGTTGTTGCTAGTTGTGAGCATCCATCTGGATTTGAATCTTTAGTTAGTTACAAGTAATTGTGGTTTTCTGACTTTCTTTAATACTGCCCAAAATATTATTTGCAGATTCCAACAAAATATGATCACTTATAAATAAAATTAAAGCAAATTTAACAAACCTTGATGAATTAATGATAAGGCAGTTAATATAAAGCCCAGTGATTTTGGATAACGTGTGATCAAGTGTTGTTGCTTTTTTTCTTTTTTTAATGTCAATTTAATTTTGAGAGAGAGCCACAGAGCATGAGCCAGGGAGGGTCAGAGAGAGAGGGAGACACAGAATCCAAAGCAGTCTCCAGGCTCTTAGCTGTCAGCACAGAGCCAGATGCGGGGCTCAAACTCACAAACCGCAAGATCATGACCTGAGTTGAAATTAGACGCTTAACCGACTGAGCCACCCAGGTGCGTCAAGTGTTGTTACTTTTGAGACTTTCTGTCGTGTCTGGTTTGTTAGTTTTATAAAAACCTTTAACCAGCCCCTATATAATGATACTCTTTACATGGTTCCAGAAAAGTTAAACATTATTTGAATATGCATTTTAGAGGATCCATTTACCTTTTAAGTTAATTGGAGCCCATTGGAAAGGAACTTCAATTAATTGTCTTTGAAATGTTGGATCAAGGCAGCTTCTAATTAGGACATTTCTAGCATAAATACACAACTGAATGAGCAGTGTGTGCTCCTCTGTCTGGCCTGCAATAAGTTGTGAGATTCTAGAGTGGGCTGGTCTGTGGCTTACCATTATGCTCTTGATGGCCTCTTTCACTTTTTGCCAGGTATGATGACCTAGGTTTTGTTTTTACGCCATGGAAATCTTTATTTAACCTTGATGCGTTCTCTGAAGTATAGTATATCTCCAGGCTGTGTAGTCTTTTGAAAACACAAACATATGCAAAACGAGTAACAGAACCATTTCAGGGACATATTATGATGACATTACCATCCTCTTGCCCACTTCGTATTCTTACTTTTCTACACGTACGATATATATAAAACCTGCTGTGTGCTGGGCATTGTGCAGAGGGTGCTGGCAAAACTACTGTGAGTTGAAGGGATGTGGCCCTTGTCCTCATGAAGCTCGCACTCTAACGCAGACGATATGTAGTAACCGCAACAAAGCTGAGGACAGAAAATAGAGGGAGCTTTAAGAGTTCAGAGCAGGAGGGCTCTGAGGGGTTTTGGTAGTTGGAAGTCTCACTGATGATGAGACATTTCACTTGAGCAAGATTTTTCAGAAGAAGGTGGGCTTGGGTGGAGAAATTGTATCCCATGGACAAGAACAGTACGAAGGGATGAGAATGAGTATAGAGCTCTCAAGGACCTGAAAGAAATGGTCCAGAGCTGGAGCACAGATAGCGAGGAAGAGATCACAGTGAAAGGAAGAGAAAAGTGGGGAGGGGTCCTCCTGTGTCAAGTTGAGGTTTACAATCTGTATTGTCATTGTTTATAAGTATGCTAGTAGAGATACCTACCAAGGACTATTTGATCTATGTGGCTGAAACAATTCTCTTAATTTGCCTTTTTGTTTAATGAAATATTTAAAATACAATGATTTATTCAAAGTACTGGGCAGTCAAGGAGCGCCTGGGGGACCCGGTTGGTTAAGCATCGGATTCAGCTCAAGTCATGATCTCACGGTTCATGAGTCTGAGCCCCGCATCGGGCTCTGTGCTGACAGCTCAAAGCCTGGAGGCTGCCTCAGATTCTGTGTCTCCGTCTCCCTCTGTCCCTCCCCCCTTCACACTCTATGTCTCTGTCTCTGTCTCTCAAAAATAAATTAAACATTAAATTTTTTTCAAAAGTACTGGGTGGTCAAAAGTTGTTATAATTCCTAGCTTAGTTGTGGATGCAGTTGGTTTCATTCACCCCTGCACTTCCTACAGCTGCGCCTGCCCATTCCCTGAGTGTGAAATTGTGCTCCACAGTGCTCGCGGGCACCACTTCTGGGGTAGCACAGGGAAAGACGAAGAGGGTTTGGTGTGTCTAAAGATGTCGGAAACCTTGGGTCTTGAGGTTTCCCCTCATTTGCAATTTTAAACTCATCCCTCTCACTCTTCAACTCCTCTCTCCTAAACAGTAATCAGAGGAGTCACATTTTAAAAGTAACAATTGAGTTGACAGAGTGACACATTTTGGGTAACAGGCCTCATGTGCCATAGGTGTGAGAGAAGCCATTGGCATTGACCACACTAGGCAGGTAGTCAAAGTGCAGATGTCTTGCCTTTGCAACTGAGTATGAACATGTAGAATTGATTTTGTTGCAAAGTGCACTGATATTATCTGACACTTACTTCAATGTGTGCCTCAAAATCCTTCAAGCTTTGAGCAAGTCACTGTTTTAGTGGTTTTAGAAATGATTAATGGAAAAAGAAAAAAGAACTAGGAACTTATAACTGAACATGGCATCCAAATTGGTACAAATCATATCTGGTCTCCATTTCAGTTATTAAGCATACTGTGTCAAAGTCCATTTTAGGGGGAGAAAAAAAGTTTCCATCTAAGTGAATTATTTTGAAATGGTGTTCAGGAAGGAAACATAGTAAAGTTGGAAATATAATATGGAGAAAATACTAGCTCAACGAATGCTCCTCCTTCCTAACAGAAACTAGAGAGATGAATTATATTCAGTGAGAAGACTGTTAGTTGAATAGATGTCGGGGTATGGAAGAGAGATATTTCTTCATTGATCCTGAGAAATTCAAGTTTTAACTCAAAGTAGGTCAAGAGTAGATGCTACAGCTCAAGAGCGAGATGTATTTAGTAGCTAGGCTAGGCCCAGTGGAAAGTGGACTGGAACTTATTGGTGAATAAAAGTTTTTCAGAATGCCACAGAAACCTTAGAAGAAGAAAGTCCTTGATTCTACTTGGTTATGGGACTACCTAGATGTATAGAATCATTAGAGCTTGATCAGCTATATCAAAGTGACTTCAGTGATTCTTTATTTCCATGACTATATGTTCTTTATTCTAATAGATTACAATCACGACTGTAACGGACATTGGGTCTATTTGTACACTGAATTTTCAATGCCTAGCACTGTGCCTGGGAAAGAGAAAGAGCTCGATAGATGTCAGTTAGATGTCTAAAATAAATGTTGTTGTAAGCACTTAAAGGATTCTTTTTTTGTAGTTTCACAATCAGAATGTGGGAGGCAAGAAGCTAAGATATACTCCCAGGGTCATAGCTATGAGAATTCTTTTGGAATATTAAAGTTTTAAAGATACTGGTTCAGGGGCACCTGGGTGGCTCAGTCGGTTAAGCATCCAACTTTGGCTCATGTGATGATCTCATGGTTCTTGGGTTTGAGCCCCACGTCGGGCTCTGTGCTGACAGCTAGCTCAGAGCCTGNTCTAATGGTATTATATATGAATTATATTATTAAATAATATAATATGATGTTATTAATTATTTGATTATTAGTTTTATTAATTATGTCTGTTGGATATAGATTATGGGTTTTTTAATAGTAAATTATCATAATTAATCCTAGTCTTATTGTATAATTGCATCTGGTTTCATCAGAATAAATGAGGCATATCTTTCATAATCATTTATTGTAAGTTAGTGGACAGTCTAAAACTAGAACTTTCAGAAATTTAACTATGAAAACATCAATATTTGAATACTGTTATAAAACAGCTTATTTTCAGGGCATGTGGGTGGCTCAGTGGGTTAAGCTTCTGACTCTTGGTTTCAGCTCAGGTCATGGTCTCATGGTTTATGAGTTCAAGCCCCACATCAGGTGCTGTGCTGACAGTGTAGAGCCTGCTTTGGGCTTTTCTCTCTATCCCTCTCTCTCTGACCCTCCTCTGCTCATTCTCTCTCTCTCTCTCTCTCTCTCTCCCTCTCTCTCTCTAAAAATAAATACACTTTAAAAAAGTAAATAAATAAAACAGCTTACTTTCAAACACTGTTAATAATTACAACATTTATAACCCATAACTTCCTGAATATAATTGTGCTTATAAAATTATAAAATGAAATTGTGAATTTTTCTTGCTAAAAATTTATATTTATTTAATTCTTCAGTGAGAAGATGTGTGAAAATACTTATTAGACAGACAGATGGGTCCCATTCTCTGAAACATTTTTAGAAAAGCATCCAAATAACATAATGCCACCATATTTCACTTTCTCCAGTGAATCTCAACTTCTCCATGTGGTGACAAACATCGTATTAAGGAAATATGGACCCTGGGATAAAGGACTAGGGAGGCAAGTAGCAATAGTCAGGGTGCAGTCGTCTGTGGCACATGCAAAAAGGAAAAGCAGTCCTCAGGAATCATCACTGTATGGGGCACGTGGGTGGCTCAGTTGGTGAAGCTCCAACTTTGGCTCAGGTTAAGATCTCACCGTTTGCGAGTTCGAGCCCTACATTGCACTCTGTGCTGACAGCTCAGAGGCTGGAGCCTGCTTCGGATTCTGTGTCTCCCTCTCTCTCTGCCCCTCTCCCACACATGCTCTGTCTCTGTCTGTCTGTCTGTCTCTCTCTCAAATAAATAAATAAATAAATAAATCATCACTGTATACTTTTTTACTTATTGGCCAAACCTCAAATTATACTGATGACAATTAATGAAATTGATTATCAGGTATTGTAAAATTACTCACGCAACGAACTACTACTTCACACTGATGATATCACATTTAGTGTGTGATTTTACTGCTCCAAAATGAATCATGGTAATATTTGTCATATAATGCGATCAGCTTCCAAATAAGGATAAATTATGCAAAGTAAGATTCTAATACTGATCTAAACTAATTAAATAGACCTCAGGCAACCATCGTTGAAGGAGAAAAAAATCTTTGAAGGATTTTTAAAACAGTAAATGTCATTAGATTTATGTATCATTCCATTAAAAAAAAAAAAAACTCTGAGTAATTATCCAAGAATTAGCAGATGCTGATGAGGAAACCCTGATTTTACCTTGGACATAAGCAAGGTTATGCATTTGGTACTGTTCCTAATTCAGAATGAGAAGACAGATGTTGAAACCTAAATTTCTGGCAAGTGGGTTATCGCTTCACAGTTTCTTTTCTCAGAGCAAACCTTTGTCCACTCTAGGATTTTACCAAACATACAAGCTAATTAAGTTGGCATGTTGCAGTTTCGTGGGTGTGGGCAGAAGACATGAGACTCACTCACTCATGTCACAGCAGGAGATAGGAGCATCCACATCTTTGTTTCGGCCCCCCAAGCTCCCCAGGTTCTGGGGAGATGACATGGAAGATTCCAGATAGAAACTGCACTCTGAAGGTTTTTGTCATAACCAAGGAGTCTGAGCTTGAAGAAGCTGCCACTTTTGCAGAAAGCAAGATGCTGTTTTTCCTGGGGCTGGGGGGGGGGGGG